>NW_020665140.1:6084788-6135795 GCF_002925995.2 Terrapene triunguis
TTCCACCCCTTTATATATCTTTTGCATAAGGCGGGAATCCTTTGTCCCTCTGGGTTTCCACCCCCCCTCACTGGAAAAGCACCAGGTTAAAGATGGATTCCAGTTCAGGTGACATGATCACATGTCACTGCAAGACTTCATTACTCACTTGCCAGCACACACATATACAGGAAGACTCACAGGTAAACACAGTCATCTGCAGACAATGGTCCTTGTTAATGGGAGTCATCAAGATTCCAAACCATCATTAATGGCCCACACTTTACATAATTACAATAGGCCCTCAGAGTTATGTTTTATATTTCTAGTTTTAGATACAAGAGTGGTACATTTCTACAAATAGGATGATCACACTCAGTAGATTATGAGCTTTGTAATGATACCTTACAAGAGACCTTTTGCATGAAGCATATCCCAATTACATTACATTCACTTATATTTTTATAAAACCATATAGACTGCACAACGTCACACTTGCTATGCAGTAAAGTGTTTAAAGTAAAGAAAGAGGAGAAAGCAACAGTACAATAATGATTGTCATGATGCTTCCTGTTCAAATCCTTATGTTCAATCTCTAAACATTGATTTTTGGGAAGCTGAGATTATTTATGTACGGTCTCAGCCAGTGTCTTTTGGATTGTTTTTTTAAAGAAACCTTGATAAAAGATTATGAGCGCAAGTTGTTCAAATTTGGGTGCCGATATGAATTTAGATGCCTAGTTTTAAGTAACCCAGCTGGAATATTTTGGCCTCAGACACTTTTACTTTTTTCACTCATTTTTTGTTGTTTATTTCTGATAGCGCATACAATATGCTAAGAGGTACAAAAGAAGGCCCTGTCCCTGCCTACACTAGCTAATTTCTATAGTGCCTATAATCTTTCTATGCAAGTACACACACCTTTGTGTATGAGAGTAGGGGTTGTATAATAACAATGCCTCGCTCTTACATCTTTTCAGCAGTTGCTCTCAAAGTGCTTACAAAGGAGGAGAGTATTATCCCCATTTTATAGATGGGGAAACTGAGCTTTGGAGAGGTGATGTGACTTGCCCAAGTTTATCCACCAGGCTAGCGGCATAGCTGGAAATAGAACCCAGGTTCTCCCATGCCAAAGCTCTGTCCATTAGGCCATTTTGCCTCTAATGTAAGAATGATGGTTGATTCCACTCTGAGCCCTTCCTAATATATGGTGGGGATAAACCTTGGGCTAACGTTCTCTTGAGGTGGTGATGCCATTTATCCCATGATAAGCACGCAGCTGCTGAAATGTACTCCCACTGCGGACAAATTAGTTTTGCCAGCCTAAGCAATAGAAATTGATAGAGAGATAAAACGTGCATAAGAGAATTTATTTCGTTGAGTCTTGGAAACAGATTTAACAAGTACAGACAACAATCAACAACAACAAAAATTATGTGATGCCCAAGTTTTACATGTGATAAATAGCCTCAATTCTGCGGGAGCATAAGTTAAAAGTATGATTGGGGGGACAGAAAAAAAATCTCTGCTACATTTAAGATAGCGAAATGACTTCAACTTAAACATGCATTGTCTAATCTGCTATTACGATTACAGATAGTTACTGTTAAAGGAGGAATACATAAAGTGTTCATGGTCTGCATAGTGTATAATGAGAAATGACTCGTATTGAGAGATCAAAGATAAGGGAATTTTGCACTGGTGTAGCGACACAAATGTAGTGATGGGATAAAATCCCCAGTGACGCGATGCACCAGTGTAAATGCAGGTTTGCAGTGGTGTGACTTACCCCAGTTTGAATAGCAGATAGTGCTAGTCACAGACATGGCTGACCTCAGTCCCATACAGTACTTTTTTTTACTCCTCTTCACATTTTCCAATGTCTACACCATTTGATACTTAAAGCTGCCTTTACTCCAGAAATAATTAAAGCCTTGGGAAAACAGGGCTTCTAGCAAAAGGCCAGCAGTTACGTTTTTCCATCTTTGATCTCTCTGCACTTATTGGGCATTAAAGTTTCAAGCCAGTGAACATGTGGGGAAACATGAGCCATGATACCTTGCCGCAGACTTGGCATTTTAGAAATGTTAAAGACGCAGCTGAGGGAGGGGGTGCGGGAAGTGAAGGCCCCTTGAAGGGAAACACCATGGGAAAAAGGCACAAAGAGGGCGAAGCTGAGTTTCATAGAGAGCATTAAGGAATAACAACTAATACTCGCCTGAGCCCTACAACTTATTTTAGAATAATGCCAGGAATGGTCCTTCTTTTCTGATGCAAATTTCCAAGTTAAAATCTTTTGGTAATTATCACCTCCCCTTTCATCTGAAAATTCTCTGCAATCAATAGACTTTTAGGTAAATTTTAGTTGATTTTTTTTAGCTGATTTAGCATCCTGATGGCAATACAGTAGAACATCAGAGTTCTGAACAACTCAGGAATGGATGTTGTTCGTAACTCTGAACAAAACGTTATGGTTGTTCTTTCAAAACCGAACATTGACTTAATACAGCTTTGAAACTTCACTATGCAGAAGAAAAATGCTGCTGTCCCTTTATTTATTTAGTAGTTTACATTTAACACAGTACTGTACTGTATTTGCTTTTGTTTGTTTGTCTCTGCTGCTGCATGATTGCATACCTCCAGTTCCAAATGACATGTGTGGTTGACTGGTCAGTTCGTAACTCTGGCGTTCATAACTGAGGTTCTACTGTACCCGGATTTATAGAAACATAATATGGCAATAATTGCTGTTTTATATGAAAAATAAGGCATTGCCTGATAAATATCAGGTGCATTTAATATCAAGTCAGGAAACTATACTATACAAGGGGTTTTTTTAGCTAAAGAGCAATTTTATATATAAGATTATTTAAATCTTCCTTTTTTATGTTGTACTTGGTTTTAGATAAATAAAAACACATTTAATTTAACAGGAAACCATGGAGGTTTATGTGCTGCGAATACTCACTTACTTAGAGAGGTAGTATCAGGGGGTAGCCGTGTTAGTCTGTATCTACAAAAACAACAAGGAGTCTGGTGGCACCTTAAAGACTAACAGATTTATTTGGGCATAAGCTTTCTTAGAGAGAGGTCAAATAATGACACCCAAGGTCTGAGATGGCAGAGAAGCGTATATTAGCACTGCTTGGTTGTTGTTTTTTTTAAAAACAGCATCACTTTATAATGTGCATGGGTGTGATTGTTATGCAACAGAGCGCTACATCTGAAACAATTTACAGAAGCATTGTTAATGACCTTTCAATGAGCCTGTCAATAGTAGCAAGCATTAAACAAACAGCTTAACACACTAAAGCAGAGCCACTTCTCAGTTTATTAGCCTCTTTTATGTGTTTCCATGGCACGCCCCCTACTCCTGTGTGTCTGCAGGACTGTCCATTGTTTTTGTTCTGTTTTGTTTTTTAAATGCAAACTCTTCCTTCTCCTGCTGTGAGGGACCAGGAGGTGCAGACTTTAGGCATCCTTGTCTGATGTCTGGCAAACCTCTGCTAATCCATGGGGGTCTTTTGGTTCTCAAAGGATCTGACTGCTCATGACTAATTCATATGACCTACATCCACATGGAAGCTTTAAACATGTAGTTAACAGACTCTGGCCACTGCTTCCCCTGAGTCTGTGTCTGGCTCCTCTGAGCCTGAATGTCTCTTAAGGCTCATGCTGTCAATGTTGATATTAAATCAGGGTTACAAGATGGTGTTGGAACCACTGTGTTAGAACCAGCCCATAGATCAACTAGCAAAATCGTTCATTTCCAAGGAGTAACTTTTGCTGCGTGGTGGGTTTTTTATTTATTTTAGATGTGGCAGCAAAGTCATTGCTCATTTCCTGGGAATTCTTGGCCAGTGCGTAATGCGGGGATGCCAGAAACTCTCTGCATGCCTGCCTTAGTGTCCCTTGAATGCAGGATCATGTTCCAGATATTGGAATTTGCTTTCCAAGACCCCAGTGTCCTAGAACAACTGGGTTAGTGACCCCACACATCCCACCATTTGTGGTCCCACCCTATGCCCCCAGCTTTCCTCATCTTGGAACATGAAGATTGAGGGTCAGGGTTTTAGACTGCCATTGGCAGCAGCTACAGAGGATGTGGATGCAGCAGATTTTGAGGGCATCAGAAGTAGGATTGCCAGGTGTCCAGTTTTCGACCAGAAAGTCTGGTCGAAGGGGGACCTGTAAGGTGTCCGGTCAAAAGTACTGACTGGACACCAAAAGTCCAGTTACCACTTGCAAGGGCACCGAAACAGGGGGATTGCTGCCTGCAAATGCCACCACCAGCCTTCCCCCTGCCAGCCTGGCCTGTGGATTGGGAGGGGCCAGAGCAGCGCGGGGCGGGCACCGGATAGTCAACCTACGCCAGCCCCTTCTCAGCCAGGGCCGCCTCCTACCTGCAACTCCTAGACAAGCAGGCAAGCAGGCTCTGGGTTAGCTCCAAGCCTGGCTCTTCAGGCCACAGGTAAGTCCTGAGAGGGCAGGGAGACTGCAACCAGTAGGGGAGAGGGCGGGGGGATCAAGCAATGGGGTGGGAGGGTGTAATGTCTGGTTTTAAGAAATTGGAAAGTTGGCAAACCTAGTCAGAAGGGGCATATTGGGAACATCAGTAAAACTAACCTGTGCTGTTGCTGCAGTGCACTCTCCCTATACCATTTGAAATGTACAGTTCCTGTCTATTCTCCTCCACTGTATGGAGCCTGGCTTTGTATTGTTAAATACCGTGTCAACTATTTATTATTTATTTGCATTACGCTAGTGGCTAGGGGCCCCAGCTGAGATTGAGGCTCTATTGTGCTGGGCCAGGTATGTACCCAGAGTAAGAGTCAGTCGCTGGCTTGAAGAGCCTAAGATCTAAATAAAACAAAATCCATATAAAGTATTATTAATAATATAATCACCTTGTTAAAACAGATCTACTCAGATCATAGGCACCGACTTCCTCTCTACCTGGGGGGTGCTCGATTTCCTCCTCCCCCCTCTCCCAGCCCACCCCCACTCCACCCCTTCTTCCAAGCCCCCACCTCGCCTCTTTCCGCCCCCACTCCACCTCTTCCTCAAGCCCCATCCCCACCCGCCTCTTCCCCCAACCTCACCCCACCTAGGTTGACCAGATAGCAAGTGTGAAAAATCGGGACAGGGGGTGGGGGTTAATAGGTGCCTATGTAAGAAAAAGCTCCAAAAATCGAGATTGTCCCTATAAAATCGGGACATCTGGTCACCCTAGCCCCGCCTCTTCCCTACCCTGAGCGCGACCCATCCCCGCTCCTTCCCCTGTCGTCCAGCACCTCCTGCACGCCTTGGAACAGCTGTGAGAGAGGAGGGAGGGGGGAGGAGCTTGGCTATGACTCAGATCCTCTGTGTGGTTGGGGAGGAGAAATCAAATCTGCAACCCCATTCTCTGAGTTGTCCCTAGGCCTCTGACTGCCAGATGCTAGGACTAGATGACAGGGGATGGACCACTTGATGATTGTCCTGTTCTGTTCATTCCCTGCTATTCAATACATCTATCCTGATACATGGATTTTAAAACCAGGATAGAAGTAGTAGGGTAGAATACACAAGTCAGGCTAGCGTGATATTACTTAAATGAAGGTTCTATCTCTTTGTGTGTGTATGAAAGATCTCATGGTATTTTTCATAAGAGTAGGGAGTGTATGCTGTGTACTTGGTGAGAATTTCACCTCCTTGCACTTTTGTGTAGCGTGATGTGTGCCTTTTACCCTCAGCATCAGAGATGGCTGCATTTCAGAGCTGTGTCTAATTACTAAAGCACTTTAGGATCTTTTTGATATCAACAGCAGTCACTGTATATACTGTAAAATATTAGAAAAAATGTATAAGTAATTAGAATATTTATCTGCTCAATTTTATTGTAAAGATTCAGTTATTTTGATGCCTTTTCTATATAATTGCTGAACACTGAAGGGTGTTTACATTAGAAAAAGCCACTGGGCCAGATTCAAACCTGATGCAACTCCGTTGAAGTTACTAGAGTCGTGCTTGCTTATACTAGGTTTCAATTTGGCCCATTGTTATTAAGAGACTGATTTCTGGCATTAAAACGTACGCTCTTTGGGGCAGGGACCATGTTTTTGTTGTGTTTGTACAGCGACTAGCACAGTGGGGCCCTGGTCTATGACAGTGGCTCCTTGGCACTACCACAATACAAATAATAAATGGTGGTTATTATTAAGGTTTAGAGAGATCACTTTGGGCTGGTGCATTCTAAATGTCTTTAGAAACATTGGTACACATTGCTGAGGATAGCAGTGATTCCTTGAGAATCCCTTTGCAGTTAGTAGGTGTCTAAGGGAGACAGTTTGGTTGTATCTCAGTCTTATACCATTAGTCCAGTTCACTAGGACGCACAGCTCCACCATGGAGCTGTGCGCATGGCTGGAATAGATCATTGTATTTTCCATGTTTCTTAGTCATTCATTTAAAACCCAGGATGACATTTTTGAAACACAAATAAACTTCTAGTTCAGTTATGGGGAATTAGGAAAGAGGCTTTGCTCAGTGTTTCATTAAATTGTATCTGTGCTGTAAACACAAAGGATATAAGTTTGGCATCTTGCTTAGGTATGTAGCATTTCCAGTAGCCTCTAAGCTTGGGTCTGTGCTAGCAATTTATGCCAGTACAGTAGTGTCGATTCAGGAGTGATTTTTTTTTTTTTAATGACATTTCTATACTGGCAACAGCTTTAGTGTAAATGAAATTATACCAGTATAAAAGTACTTCTGCCACTGTAGCTTATTTCTTTCAGGAAACTGGTATAAGCTATACCAGCAAAAGCACCCTTTTGCAAGTATAAACTGCATCTAGACTAGGAGGGTTTGCTGGTACAGCATCCTTTCTACTGTAGACTAAGAGGGCCTAACCTGGTTGGCCTCTATGCACTACGTTAACATTATTATTAATAATTATTTGCTTTGTGGTAGCACCTACAGACAGTAACTGAAATTAGTGCTCTCTGTGTTAGGTGCTGTATATAATTAAAGAGTAACTGAAGTGCTGCTGCTTCCCATGTTTTGCCTGTTCTGAGGACAAATAGATTTCAGTCACCAGGGCTTTCAGTCTGGCACTTTTGACATACACAAAATTCACTTGAAAGAAAAAGATCTCTTCCACTTAATGGCTCAACAGCTGTAACTTGCATTTTCAGGACAACTGGATTCTGATCTCCCTTGGATTATGTACATGACTTTATGGCTGTTTAAATCCCCAAAGCTACACATTTTATTTTATTTTTTTTCACTGTGACTCAGGACCCATCCAGTTCCTTAGTCATTAGAAACCAGTTGTTTTTCCAACTTGCTTGGGTTTGACATTCATAGATTGTGTGTATGTGGCACTGGTTGGTGGCACCTCTTTGTTTATTAAGAGCAAGACGCAAGGGGTTGCATCAAAAGATGTTCTGTTCTTGTCCTCCCCCAAGAAGCGAGAGCTACGTGCCTGACGTGATGTCACAGGTCTGGAGTCAGTACTGCAATCTGCAGCAGACATGCCTGCAGCAGGGTGAAAACAACTATCGACAGGAAATCCAAGCAGGCATGGCATGCACAGGGATCACGTAGAACGCTTCCCCTAGAGAAACCTGTTGTGCCTTTTCACGTAGTCACGTCAATTAAAAAAAAAATTCCTGCTGCTGCTACCTATGGTGGTGTTGTTTTTTAATCTTGCTGGTGATCTTAGTCTGCTAGACTAGCAATTACTTCCTCGTGTCAATGCAGTTTCTTACTGGAACCTTTTGTCTCCTTAAGAGGCTGCGTGTGCTTTTGTCAGGAGCAGCCATTGGTTGCGTGTCCTCTGTCTGTCAGCCTCAGCAGTGGAATCGTTGTTGGGGAAAGTTTCGAGTTACCAGGATGGCAAGCCCACAGAAGAGGAGGAGGTAGGCAGACAGGACTGTTGTAGCTGCTATTCCTGATTGGCTAGATGCTTCAGCTGCTTCTCTGGAACAAAAGGTCAAAGAGTACTGCAGCAGCATATTGTAGCATAGTGAAGCAGCAGCTAACACAGCCTTACTTTTACTCGGAGAAGTTTGGAGAGGCTACTTCGCTAGCTTCCGAGGGTGAAAGTAGCTTGCTGGATTCTCCAGTGAGTTTCCTCTGTGTAGCCTATTGCAGTGGTAATCCTGCGCCTCTCTCTGTGGCTAGGAAATAGGAATGCACTGTTGGTAGTGTGAGAAGATCTTCACTGCAGAGAAAAACCGGTTGTGGAAGAAACAGTTGTATGTTACCAATATAAACTTTCATTTCAGGAATGGCTTGTGAAATCATGCCTCTGCAAAGGTATATTGCTGGGTTTTTTTTACTAGCTATTATTTAGATTCATGTAGACATTAATCATTACCAGGGTTGAAGTGATGCAATGGCAGTAGTACTTGTACATTGTAATAGCACTGTATATTATGTATGGATGACTTTTTTCTAACAGTTTACAGGATATGATTTTCTTTTCAGTGCTGAGTGAAACTTGTGTAGTTGTTTAAAAGTTCGTCTTATTCCTGATTAGCTCAATGTAAAATACTAGACTTGCCTCCTTAACCTCCTCCACTTCAAACATAGTTGCATATTCTTTACAGCAAACAGCTGAATTTCTAGAGTTCCTGAGGCAGGTTTACAGGATGTGTCTGACCAGCTCCTTACCGGTCCTTTGGAGCATATGAGCCACATCTTTGCTTTGTTTTCTGTGTGAAGGTTTTAGTCATAAGTATTGGAACTAAGGGTGCAGGAGGTGCTGCAGCACCCCCTGGCTTGCAGTGGTTTCCAGTATATCCAGGGTTTTTTGGTTCAATGGCTCTCAGCCCCCCCCCCCTATAAAAATTGTTCCAGCGCCCCTGATTTCAGTGCTTAGTACAAAAATGACCCCATTCCTTTCCGGGGAGCCTACCATGATGACACAGACAGGTATTTTGAAAGGGCACTAAGAGATTTAGATGCCCAAATCCCATTGATTTTCAGTGGGATTTGAGGGCTTAAAAGCCCTTTTTGCCTTTGTAAATTTCTCTCATATTGATTGATAGCGGTTTCCCATCCCTTTCCTGTAATGTATAGCTGTAGTGCAGGAATGAAGAATTAACAGCTGGACTGACAGAACACAACTAGAGATGCCCTGATCCTCTGAATACTTTCACCCAGGTACATGTCAGGTGTAATCCTCCTTTGTAGTTGCCTTAGAAACAGGGGGAAAGCTGGGCTTTTCACTGGACTGTTCTCTTTTCATAGCACCTGGACACACAGCTCCTTAGCAGTGACTGCTGATGTGTGCCTGTGCTAAAACAGTGTAGGGTAAACTGCTACTGGGCTCTTAAAATGGAAATAGATAACCAGTTAGGGGGAAATGTAAGCAATCCCTTAATTGTGTCATTATTAATATTTTTGCTGGTTGGTGTTTTAATTTTCTAAATGGTGTGTTTGCCTCCCTCTTCAATAAAATATGGTGAATAGTCACCTTCATGCAAACTAAAGACCTGTAAATGCAGTAAGTGATTGATCATGCTTTTTCAACCTTGTTCTAAGGAGTTAGCGTTGTTATTTTAACAGCTTCTCTGAAGTTGCTGTATTTTCTTTGCAATGATAAATAGTAATTGAATTTGATGTCCAAATCATATTGCCCTGATCCTGGACTCAATGTACTGTGGAACATGGAGAATCAGTCCTGTGCAGGCAGATGTGGAGGAGCTCTGTTTTGCAGTAATGCAGTCAAGAGGCTTTCATGTTGATGTCTGCAGAGAAACAGAAATATGGTCTGTGCCTTACAGGATCGAGTATTCACTACTGTGCAGATTTCAGTTCCAAGATACGGTCTCTCTGCTGTCAGAACCAGTGGCTGTTACTGTGTTCCCTGTAGCAGCCTCTTGACCGTAAAGGTGTGCTCTGCTGGGGAAAGTAGCTCTGCTCTTATTCTCGGGGCTGTCTTGACTGTGCTCTTTGTTTCTGTTAGTTGACATGATTAAGTTGAGAGGAATTAGAAATGCAATGTATTTGAACAATAATGCAGTTGATTAAAAAAGGAAGCTTTTTTAAAATTCTTAGTCGGTGATGAAACTGTGCACATGGTATAGAATCATTTGGGTTTCCTATTTTAAAGTAACAGTTTAGAATAGACACATGAATATTGTATCTCCTTGGTTTCTACACCCCCTAATTTCCCTTAACTAGGCAGATGCACATAAAGTCCTGCGGGCACCCTATAACATCATTCTCTCCTAGAACTCCCTAACCTAATATCTCCTTTCTTTCTACGCTGTCTTTTCACTGCAGAAAAGGTGGGGGGGAGGGGTTACAGTGGGATCACTGTGCCTTACCTATCCTAGCGGAGACAGGGCAGCGGGCGTTGTCCTTGCTTAGTTTACTTCCTGATAAAACTGCAGTGCCTTGGCACCATTAATACTTTACAGCTGGAGAGCTGATGTGTGTTACAGTATCCTGTGGTAAAACATAATTTTTGCAGCAGCGAAGACAGAGCCTTAGATTCCTGGGTGCACTGCTCCCATTGGCTTACTTGATAGGCAGGCTAATGACAACTTCAAGTGCTACTCCACAGACTAGCAAATGGAAGCACTTGTACAATGAGCTTCAGTCCCCTTCTCCCTTTTCAGAAAACAAATCTCTTCCCAGCAACCACCACATTTTGGCCTGAATCCTGCAATAAGATCTGTGTGGATGAACCTCTGCATCACGGACTGGGGCTCATAAGCACAAAACAGATTGCAAGGTCTTGGAGACACAGACCATCTTTCTGTTATGTGTCTGTGCCGTGTCCACAACTGTTGTTCCCTGATCTATATCTGAATCTAGCCCGAAAAATCAAATATTTCATTTTGTAAATGACAAAATGAACCATTTTAATACTTCTGAATTTTTGTTTTGTTTTCATTTCAGCGGAAGCATTTTGGCAAAATAGACACACATTGGCAACATGTTTTGGTTGACCCAAATCTCCATTTTTCAGCCAAGAAAGTTTCAGCTGAAAAATTTGCCCAGCTCTAATCAAAATATTCATGTAGGGGAAGGTCTGTCTAGATATCTCATAATATTATATAATTATGTATGCACATAACCATGTGTACTGTACATACACATTTCATCCTATATATAGATGTTTATCTAAGGAATGGTATGTGAATAGACATGCTGTCTTTGTAAGAGAGAAAGACAGTATGCATGCCCAGGGTGCACTTTATTGTGGCACATGAGGTGGAATGTTGAGTGCAACTGGTACTTCACTGTTCCCAAAACACTTACCGCATTCCTGTTTTTCAAAGTCAGCATCAGTAAATGACATTTTTCATTTAATTTAGTTAAAACAGGGGTTCTCCAACTTTGGAGTCCCGACCCACAGTTTGAGAACTGCTGAGTTAATACCTTAAGTATTCTTCTGAATGAATAACAGCAACATTATATTAAGTTATCTTATTAGCAGTACTATTGACTCATTTTTTATCATATTTATTCTAGCTGAGTGTATGTATCATATTACAAACTTCATGAGGCTGTTTTCACAAAATGTACCTGCCACATCTCAGATTCAAGGAGCTGGCTGATAAGAGAGCCATGTATGTGATTTAGATTCTGTGTGCAATCCAGTGACCTCTAATGTTTTTACACTCTGCTAGAAATAAACAAATTGGAGGAAGGAATAAGAAAACCATGTCAGATATTTTTAAACCCTTTTATGGGCTGATGAGTGTGGCTAATGATTTCCAACTGGGCTGCTGGTGATGCCAAACTCCCTTCGTTCCCAATCTTATTGTTTCCTTTACCGTCTGTTTTTATGAGTACAACTGTATTTTAGCTGGAGTAAAATGTTCCTATTCTAGTGCGTTTTCTTCTTGTTGGAACTGTAGACAGGTTATTTTAGTTTTTCTTTTTCAGAGCAATGAGCAGCTGATCAGAAAGTCATATTGTAAGATAAGCCTGATGAAATCATATTGATCCTTTGGACTTCTGTATCACCTTCCCTCCAAGGAACTCAAAGTGCTTTACAAACATCAGTGAAATAAGCTTCACAGTTTAATTCTGGGGGTAGGGGTTGGAATTATTAAACCCATTTTACAGGTAGGGGAAATTGAGGTACAGATCTAAATGATGTGTGCAAGGTCAGATATGAAGGCTATGACAGAGCCAGGAATATCTCTTGACTTCAAGTCCCAGGCCTGATCTGCTAGCTCTGTGACTCAGTGCCCATTGAAACCATTGAATGGGAGTCTTTCCATTGACTTCAATGGAGTTGGCTTCCAGCTCCTAAAGTGCAATCTGATCTGTAAATCTTCTCATCCATTAAGCTTTGCCTCCAATTTTTTTTCTGTGATAAATATTCTGGATGTGATAAACTTTGTAAATGAAATATAGTATTGTTAACTTGAGCTATCTGTAACCATGTTTGATTACTTTCTCTTGCCAGAATCGGCAGATTAGAGAAGAAAATCTAGATTTTTATACTGAAAGATTGGGCCTCTCAACATGTTCACTTGACACCCATCAACGTTTTAGAAGCAGTCCTGAAACAAAAAAGCCTGCAGTTACTTAGTCAGTTTCATTCCATTATTATGCAATGTGCGTGTAAGCGATTGTACAGCTTGCCACTGTTAAATTCTAGGAAAGGGTGCAACATTGGCTGGAGTACACTTGGAGTCATTCCTTCCACCTCTTTCTAACTTATTTTCTGGTTTTATCCTACTGGAGAACATTGCCAAACCACAAATAAGGAGACAAAACTCTGCCCTGTCTTTTTTTTTATCATAAACCTCAATTAATTTTAATCTTAAAAAAAAAAAAAAAAAAAAAATAAGAAGGAAGGAACAGGGTTCAATACTATTTACAGCAGCTTACAAAGATAAACCTATCAGTAATATAACAAGATACGAGAGGAAAATAATTGTACAAAATTACACAATCATAAGTTTCCACGACATACAAATAAACTTAAATGTAAATATGGACTGTAGTTTGCAATGGGAAGGGGGTGGTTCCACTCTGCTTATCGTGCTATGTTATAATTAGCGCTACAAGTTTGTCACAGAGATTTTTAATAAATTTCATAGCAGAGGTGTGAGGAAAAAAAGTCAGGGAAAGGGGGGAGCAAGGAGCCCATAGGGGGGTGTTGGAGAGCAAACCCACCCACACTCACCCTTCTGCGATGGCTCCTGTCTCCTGGGGCTGCGCCTGGCTCTCTGCTCTGGGTGTTGCAACATGGCCCACGTGGTCGTAGCACCACTCCATCGATGGAGACAGAGGGACAGATGGGCCAAAACTGATTGGCATTGCAATCCCATGCGCCAGGTCACAACGCCGATCAAATTTGGCTCACTGCCCCTCTGTCTCAATCTACGGAAGGGTGGACGCACCAAACCTGAGTGGGCCAGGTCACAATGCCTGGAACGGGGAGCCAGGCCAAGCTCTGTGGGATAGGAGGTACTGCTGATGGGTCATGGACTTCATTCAAATTCACGGTTATCTTGAAAACTGTGACCACTGCACCAAAATGGTAGCCTTATTAAAATAATGTCTCTTTCCACACTGCTGTTTTGTAATGTGAGAACACCAGCAAAATATACAGCAAAACTCTGCCCAGGCTGAAGGAAGTGTCACTGCTGTTATTGAGTCTGCAGTCCTTCATCTCCTTGTCCTCAGGAATCAGTATATATTATTGAGGCAGAGCACATGTAGATACTTAGTAGTGGTTTAAAGGATACATGCATATACTGTATAGTGGCTTTCTCTAGAGTTAAAAGAGAATGACTTCCCATTATAGACTTGGTACTGATACCTGAGTCGTCTTGTTGAGACCTAGGTTAGATAATAAGACCTTCTCAGTAGTATGACATACTGATCCTGCACATTTCTCTGTTTGTTTTTATAAAATTGGCCACTTTTTTTTAATGCCAGATAAATGAGTGCTTTAATCAACATAGAGGCTCACCCATGTTGATATCTAATATGGAGATCTCATACTAAGAGGTCATCCTGCCTTCCTCGCAGCCTGCAGTCATACCCCCACAAGCCATAATCTTACACGCTAAGGCAGGGTCTACTTGGGTCAACACTTAGATGAGAGACCTTGAGAGAAAAGCTCAGGTTTTGTGGAAAATGGAGTAAGAGACTCCTCTGAACCTTCGAAGTCAATGCCAAGCTGGTCCCCGAAATATTGTTAAGGGCCTTTTAGATTATATATGTGGCATAGGTTCTGAAGAAAGATAACTGTTATTGGATAGATGTCTAATGCTTTGTTGCGTAGGCCCCAGTCAGCAAAAGTACTTATTTGCTTAACTTGATTTCAGTGGGACTGCTGACATGCTTAAAGTTATACACGTCCTTAAGTACTTTACTGCATTGAGGCCATTGGGAAGAGAAGTGCTACAGACATAAAATCTTTCTGAAATTTGCTGGATATGAAAGTTGATCTTTAGGGCATCCACAGAACTAATGAAGAGCACTGGTCTCTGTTTAAAAAAAGTCAGGATATGCCAACAGCTACTAGACAGTGGTTTCTGAAATGCCACAGCACCCCCTCTGTAATTAAAGTAGGAAACCACAATGGTATCTCTTAATAACTGAAGTAAATGTTGATTTTTAATGGTGACCATTCAGTGTGCTGAAACAGCTGTGTTACAACATTAAGTTAAACTTGTTTCCTCTTATTTGCATAAAGGAAGCTGGATTTTATTTCTACTAGTTATTATGCCTTCTCCTTTCTTTTTTCTCCATCACCCACCTCAGTATTATTGCTAATGTTTTTGGTCTGCAGCTTCTTCTCTTCAAAGAACCTAAAATAGCCTGATAATATTTCTCATTAGCAATCCTTCCCTTTCGCCCAGGGGTGTGGAGGAGGGGAGTACAAGGGAACAGTTGTGATGTTAAGAAATCACATGCAATAAAGATGAATCAGGTATTTCAATCTTGCACCTTTCACTCAAACTATGTCAGCTTTAAAAAATAATGGAGTGCTGAAGAATCTGTGGGGGAAACTTATACATTCAGTACAAAATACTACCATACCATAATACATCGGTTTTCTGTGAGGACTGTATGTTTCCAATAACTTCATTACGAAATATTCTATAGAGATTTATAAATATTGAATATCAAAATAAGCAAAACAAAAAAGTGTCACTAAAATCTTTTGCAAAAGAAAAGTGTTGCTGTCTCTTACACATGTAGATTAGCCTGACAGGCTCATTCTGAATGGAAGGAAGAAAACTAGACTGTGATGCCTTTTTGGTCTCAGAATAGCAGATCTCCCAGTTGAGCCCAAAATAACAAAACCTGTTTTAGTATAGATACCAGTAGTAAACTGATACCATTGGCTTTTCCATGGCTCCTCCGTTTGTCCGTATTAAAAGTAGCAACAACACTGTATTTCCATAAAAATAGTGTTGTGACAAAAAATAAATTGATTTATTTTGCAGTCCAGAATAGCGTTTTGAAATGTAATGGAGAGGAAAGGAGAGCCTTTATTTTTATCTAACTTTTGGGGACAGAACAAACATGCAGTCTATGGCACGGCAGTAGGAAAACATGACCTTGGCTGAGTAGTATACCCTGCTGATGTCTAGCTTCTTTGTCTCAAGTGCAAAACATTGACCTTTCAGTCAAAGTACATTTTGAACTATTCTAATTTAAAACAAATCAAGGATTAAAATAAAGGTCCTTCCCAGTCTTTGTACCTTTGTAGAGCTGCCTTTCTGACAAGGGTGTGATTGCAGAGAGCTGTAGCCAAGGACAAGATTGGCCATTTGGTATCCTGGGGCCAGGATTCTGTGGTATCCTGGGATGAAAAGTTTATCAGTCCTCAGTACTGGTTACCCTCATTAAAAACTATCAGTCCAAATGGACAAGAATTAGCTCAAGCTCTGGGAAAGGCTCGCCTGTTCTCTTATTTTATCTAACAAGAAATATGAGGAATATTTAAAAAAAAAATACTCTTCACTGAGAGCATGAACACAGGTCAGCAGCAGGTACAGCCTACCTGTAATGACCATGTTGCAAAAGGAAGGGAAATAGCTTCCAGGATAGATACAGATGCATTGGCTGTGAATGTTTGGCCTTCAACCAGAGGCACAGTGGAACCTGAAGAACTTGCCATATGATGGTGGGAACATCTTTGGGGAGCCAATGCAGTCCACCCTTACAAAGGCTCAGGGAAAGCAATGGCGCAGCTCTGTATTTTATAAGCATTCAGAAATTTAAGTACACACACACACTTGTCCAGTATAGTTTGTGTGTGTGTGTTGATCAGTTTTTGCAGAAAAAACAATAACCCTCTTTTGACTTGAACTGAGTCCGAGTTCATGAATACATCCCTTACAGTGTGTTACCTGCATGGCACAGTTCCTGCTAGGCTTTTGACCTCTGGCTAAATATAGTGCTAGGGTGTTTTTGTTGTTTGTTTGGATTATGACAGTGTATCAATAAACAGTTCAAACTTCATGGATGTTATTGCATTAAATATTTTCTTGTTTTGTTCTTTATGGATAATATGTTTAGTGTGTTTTCCATAAGAAAAATATTTGCTTAAAGATCAAGTCTCCTATTAGGTGTTACACCGGCTAGGGAACATTACTGGCATTCTCCTGGTCTTTAATTAATTAATTAATGGAGATATCCTATCTCCTAGAACTGGAAGGGACCTTGAAAGGTCATCAAGTCCAACCCCCTGCCTTCACTAGCAGGACCAAGTATTGATTTTGCCCCAGATCCCTAAGTGGACCCCTCAAGGATTGAACTCACAACCCTGGGTTTAGCAGGCCAATGCTCAAACCACCGAGCTATCCCTCCCCCCAATAAGATTTTTTTTTTCTCATCAGCTCAGTAGGAGACAGGAATTGCAACATTTCTTTAGCAGCAAGGACAACTAAAGATAAATGCACTGAGATTATTTTATTTTTTTTAGCAGCAAGGACATGGTCAGGATTTAGATGTTGCTGAGGGGTGAGTGAGAAACTGCCTCCTTTTGAAGGATTGTCTGAAAGTGCCATGCATGTCTGTTCAAAATCCTAATTGTGGGAAACATATAAATGTCTGGAGCAGAGTTAGTCCACTCTGCTCCCTAGTCAGCTGCTTAGCCATGCCAGTGAATGGCAGCTGAACAGACAACTATTAACTTAAATCACTTCTCCCCTCCCCATATATATTCAGTGCCTTGTGGCTATAAATAGTGTGTAACGTCTAACAGGGAGGTGGGAGTGGAAAATCATAATTTACAACCGAAAACCCAATAGTTATTATTTTCTACGTGTGTTCTGTAGTTTACAGAAGGACTAGCAGGTTCTAATGGGTGAATATTCTGCTGAGGACTATAGAAGTCTAGAATGTACCAGAAATTAACTTTAGAATTGCTCACTCATTCTGCCACTGTGCCAGCAGTTGACTTGGTTTTACAGTGGTAAGTGCTACGTAATGCTTTCTTTCTGAAAAGGGCCTTGTCTAATTCCTATTACACAGTGCAGTCCACTTAAATGTTTAAGATTTCTTAAAGACTTCAAGCATTTTGTTCAGTGCTGTGTTCTGAAAGGGTGCAGGGTGAGGAATACTTTTTGCTGTGTGTCATCAATGATAGATCC
Organism: Terrapene triunguis; assembly: GCF_002925995.2. Taxonomy (NCBI): domain Eukaryota; kingdom Metazoa; phylum Chordata; order Testudines; family Emydidae; genus Terrapene; species Terrapene triunguis. Next base: position 6,102,344 of record NW_020665140.1, read on the forward strand.
CTCCAAACAAAATGTTTCACTGTGCCAGTCAGCGATCTTTCTTTTAGGAAACATCTTTAGTGTCGCTGACAGTAAAGGAGTCTTGTGCAAAATACTTTTAAATCCATTACCATCCTACTTTTATGGCGTAATGACTGTAAGATAACCATTTATGGTTTAAATCATATTGCTTATTTGTTTGTTTTTTATATCTCGCATCTGATTTTTCAAAGCATTAAAGTAGGTAGAAATTGGTTTAAAAGCTCTTGTATGATGCTCCCAATTCTGCTCGTACTACAGTTTGTGCGTTTGTGTAAACAAGGTGTTACCTTACAGCAGCAGGCTACAAAATGTAGTTTTCAATTTAAAAATGGGTATTTTATTTGGATTTCCAGGGGGCTTGGTGGTCTAACATCCGATTTTGGGAATGCCTAGGTTACATGGAACCAGTGGTTCAAATCTGTGCATGGTTTATACAGGTCTTCAACCTTCCAGTGCACAGTAGATCAAGTGACTAACATGCACTTATCGGGGGAGGATGTGCTTTTTGGAATAGATCTTAAAAACGGAGAGAACCTGCTCTTCGTGGATATCAAAGCACCATAGCATACTTTGTAAGGTTAGGGTAAAACCCAGTGTTCCTGTCCAAAGTCTTCCCCTCTCCCTGTGATGGTGTTGTGACATAAGTTGCCACCATTCATCCCAGAGGTGGCTGTATGTTACTGCTGCTGGGTATAGACAGTTATAAAGCATTTAAAGTTATTATTTAGCCTGTAAAATTTCATAACTCTGTAAGCTAAATGAAATGGTTCTTTTTTCCCCCTCTGACTAATGCTGTCAGAATAGTTTTTCTTCTGGTTTACTTTGCAAAAATATCTAGTGGTGAATATTCATTTGTGTATGTATAAAACTTGTTTAATGGAACTCCTAATACAATGATTTTACTTGCAATCAAATGAAAATATGATAACTGAAACAAACAGCAACTTCTTCTACTAATGCTACCACTCCAACAAACCCATCAAAAAATCTAGAGTGGATATCTATATAAGAAAGTTATTTTGACCTTTTAATGTCATTGTAATGTTTTCTGTGACTGGGAACTAACTGGTAGCCCTAAGATAGGGAAAGACAGTGTGTGTGGTTGCGACGAAGTTGATGTCTGTTCTGTACAGAAAGGCATTTTATGTTGTCATACCAAATTACACTGATGTCTAGAAGTTCTGACAGCACTGTGGATTGTTCTGCACTTCGGCTTTATTTTTTTATGTTCTGCATAGACCATAGGGACTGTATTGGCATTCAGGCTATAAGTAAAGCTGTTATGTTATTGAAGTGTAATGAGTAAATGATGGAAACTCTGCCTCTGGCCTTATGAATCATAAGAAACTTCTTTATTGATTTAATAAAGAATGTGCCACAGATTATAAAGAGGCAAATATACACACATAAGGACTACATATGTTGTTGTGATTAGCTTCTTTCTGTTATAAATGCTTGTCTTTGTAGAATGTGTTATGTACACATATGCTGTAGTTTGTCTTCTACAAAGCAATAATAATAATAATAATTGGCACTTACATGACTCTTTAATTCTTCAGAGTACTCTACAAGCACTAACTATTGCTCTCAGCACTCCTGGGAGGTGGTGTTATTCCCACTTTAAACACAGAGATGCTAACTAAGTGACTTGACACAGTTAGCACGGGGAGCCTGATTACACAGCACCTCCGAAAAGTGCATTGTGTGCTCCCCTTTATGGGAACAGCTAAACAACCCAGTGCAGGAGATGGGGGAACCACTGCACCTACCCTCTCTTTCCCCCACTCCCTAAGCCTTGCTCACCCATATAAAGCCGAACATAATCTTGCCCAAGCAATGTACAACTAATCTATGGAAATGAACAACAAAATTTCCACGGGTGGTTGAATTGTTGGATCAGTTAGACCAGTGGTCCCCAACGCGGTGCCCACGGGCGCCATGGCGCACACCGGGGCATTTATGTGCGCCCGCCTAGTGCCCAGCAGGGGAGAGAAGCCGCAGCCCTGCACCTGACGGGGACAGAGAACTCAGGCTGCGGGTACGGTGTTCTCTGTTCCCGGCAGGCGCGGGGCCCGCCTAGTGCCCAGCAGGGGAGAGAAGCTGCGGCCCCATGCCTGACGGGGACAGAGAATTCCGGGGCTGCAGGCTGCGGGCACTGGTGTTCTCAGTACCAGGCAGATGCGGGGCCGCGGCTTAAGCCGGAGAGAAGCCACGGCCCCGCACCTGCCGGGGACAGGGAACTCCGGGGCTGCGGGCGCCGGTGTTCTCTGTCCCCGGCAGGCGCGGAGCCCGCCTAGTGCCCAGTAGGGGGGAGAAGCCGGAGCCCCTCGGCTGCTGGGGACAGAGTACTCTGGGGCTGCGGGTGCCAGTGTTCTCTGTCCTCGTGGCTTCTCTCCGGCTTCTCCTCTCTGGATTCATATATTATGTAATATTAAATATGATGTTTTTCGTATTATTTAATGTACAAATACAAAATAAGCCTTGAAAAATTGTTGGCGCCCGCCACACTCTTCTGAAAACATGAATGTGCTACTGGCCACAAAAGGTTGAGGACCACTGGGTTAGAGGAATGGGAATGCTGCAGAGTCATTGGTGTTACACGACAGAGGAGTCATCCTGGGTTTCGCCAGATCTCATAACTTCAGCAGTAGCCTCCATTCCCTTCTCGGTGGTATTTTGTGTTTCCTGAGAATTCTAGACCACTGAGGAACCTAAAAACACAGGTGTTTGCTCAGAGAACGGAGCTGTCATTTCATCATGAAGTTTATTTACCATCTAGTGAGCACCGATCTCTGTCATCTTGTCTAGACATTTCCCTTACTTGCACTTCAGTGGGGGATGAAGAGGATAATGCAGAAACATGCTTGTAGTACTCTCTCTATGCTGGCTTGACTTCATTCTGTTGTTTTGTTTTGGTGTTGGTTATGGTGGGGCTGTAATTGCATTGGCTAGAGTCAGTAAATACAGCCCGAGGCAGATTTTGCTTACGAAAGCTGTATGTGGCTGGCTCTGGGTCAAGTTCAACTCTTGGATGCTCAGACAGCTTCCGTTTGACTCCCCGGGGAGTTGCTGATGTATGTCAGAGTACAGTATTTGGCCCTATACCAACAAATCCACAGAGACTTTCTTTTCACTTTTATTCTGTTCTTAAAGATATATACCAAGATACTTTTGTAAATGTACGAAATTACGCTAACATCTCAAACCAGTCATGGAGTTGGGGTAGGTGTTTTGCTAGTCCTCAGTTATGGCCTAGCTCTGCTCCTATTAAAGCCAGTGGGAGCTTACCCTGACTTCAATTAAATCAGACTCAATTGACTCAGTGTAAGCAGTGTTAGGCCAGCCTTGTGTAAATGTAAACATTAGCAGTACTTTTCATATAACAAAATCAGTTTCCCTCTTGATTTATCTGATAAGACCGAAGTCCAAGATGCTGTATTTCCCTCTCAAGAGCTGATGACATTTTAAGTGTCAGGGAGCCAGCTGCAGCAGGATCAGTCTCCTGGCAACACACTGGGCACAGCTGGCAGGGGCTGCCTGGTTGACGGCTCTTCCTCACCGGGTGAGGGGTGTAGCTAAGCTACTACTTGACCCAGCAGCAGCCAAAGCTTGCTTGGCTGCTCAACACATTCCAGGCTGCAGCTACTCTTGGTCCTGTTTCCTGTGCCTGTTCCTGCCCAGTCTGGTCTTGTGCCCACTTCAATTCATTGGAAAGCCTACCACTGATTTCAGTGGGCTTTGGATCATGTCCTATATGCATGTAGAGTAAGGCAAGTTTCTTGCCCCAAAGACTTACAATCAAAGTGTCTATCTGCCCTACGCATCTGACCATAACATGTATTTTTGTATGGCTTGATTAGGGAAGTTTGTGTTCTAACACTGGGTTTGTCTGGTGGCTAGGACATGATCATATAACCGTGTTGGAGGAGGGTGTCACAATCTGTGGATAGGAGTTGATAATACCAGAAACCGTATTTTCCTGCACTGTTCAATCTGCTTTAGAATCTGGAGATCCCACTCCTGAAGTGGGAACACTGAATTGCTGTTCAGTGTCTTGACTAGGTATGACCCAGACTGCAACACAGTTCCTTGACTGGGGGTTCTAATTGTTCCCTGACACAATTAGACTTCTAGGCCCTGATCCTACAAACACTTAAGTGCTTAACTTTACTGTTGTGAGTAGTCCTATTGACTTGAGGGGAACTATTCGCAGCAGGAAAATTAAGAACATGTCTAAATGTAAGTAGGATCAGGGCGCTAGAACAAACGGGCCTTTAAACAATACAAAGGCAAAACACTGAACAACACTTCAGAGAGGAGAATCCGTTAGTGCCAAATTGATTCTAATTGTCAACACAGCCCTGCAATCAATGGAGTCGGACCTGGGCTGAATTTGGCCAGTAATCTCAAATCAGGGACTCAGTGGACTCAAGTCAAGGAGGAACTGCTTTTTTTCATCTATATTTATTTTAAAAATGATTGAGTTTTATTCAGGCCTGACTCACCACTGTGCCACTCCAGTTTTATACCACTGCAACTCAGTTTCATTTGAGTAGAGTAAAACCAGCATATTGCATGGTGAATCAGGCCTGGAGTTTTTCACTCTGTGCATACTTAGTTACTAAATTGGCATCTTAAATGTTTTTAAATAATCTTCCTTGTTTAACAGAAGCTTTTCTGTTTACCTTTACTAGCAGGTTATTCAATTCTGGAACAGGGCGAAGCAAAAGGCACAGTTATTCTGTTGGCAGAATTTCTATATTGTTGCTATGGGAATAGTCCCTGAAGTGCTGCAGAATTGCAGTGACTCCTGACGGTTCTACAGCAGATTGTTCCACATTCATGATCACTGGAAAATTAGTTGGGATTTCATGACTTTGAGGACTGTAATTTAAAGTTCCCTTCCATAAGTTATTGTAGAACAAAATACACACATTAAATATAGCCTCTGGGCCAGACACATGGCGTTTCATTTTTATCTTGTTTTTGAAAGAGCAAATGTTTTGCTACAAATTAACTTGCAAATAAAGAACAGAACTACATACTAACTTCAAAAATGTGTTTTATTTTTAGTTCCCAAGAAGATGAGCGGCCCATGTCACCCTTCTATTTGAGGTATTTACTCCTCCTCCTTTTTGTTGGTTTCTCTGTGTGGGAAGGACTTAATATTTTAACATAATGTTGGGGATGATGCCAGAAATGTGTGAACAGGCTCTAATTAAGTCTGAGATTATTGTTTACTGTCACGATCACCTCAGCAGCCAGTGGGGTGGGTGAATCCTCTGAGATGTAAAAAGATTGGAAGCTTGTGGGCGTGGGGTTTGATTTAACATCAGACTGGTAAATTTTTCAGTTAGCGGATGAACTTGATTTTCATGTTGATTACATAATTTCATTACATAATTTCGTTCATTAGATAATATTCATTATAAACAACTCATACTGTACAAGCTCAATGGCAGCTTTGCCACAAGCCCTGAGTAAGAGACAGCACGTAGTTGCACTGCCCTGGAAACCAGATTGAAAGTTAGCAGCCATGTAGTGGCAACTTTCCTGCTATTGCAGGAAGCCAGTGCAGGAAAATGAGAAAATGCCTTACTTCCAGACGTGCCTGTTCAGAGGGGAATTACCATCTGTCTGTATGAGAGAGAGGCTTGTGTAGGACTCATAGATCTTGAAAGGTGTGTTTGGGGGGTGGTTTATTGATTGTCATAGCAGTGGAGATACATTTGCAGATTGCTAGGTAGCCTAAAATTTCAGCCCATCACTCCAAGCTATGCCTGTGTCTACCAGTCTGAATAATTCCCCTCCCTCTTTGGTGTTTAAACTTGGATACTGGTGGACTCTCACTGTATTTCCCTCTTCCCCTTTTAGTTGTTGCCTAGAAACTTCACTCCTAGCTCTCTGTCAGAATTACTGATTCCCGTGTTTCTCCCTCCCATTTAGTGTACGTGTTCCAGATTATTTTTCCTTATCTTACATTTTTCCTTGTGGAATCTCATTTTTGTTATTTTCTGTCTATATTTCTAACCTCTTTAGTTTCCTGTATTGTTGTCTCTCTATCCCGCCTGGTGTTTGCAACTCTACCCACTTTAGCATCATCTGCAAATTTCATTAACATGCTGTTCATTCTACCTCCCAGATCATTAATGAAGATGTAAGTAAGATCAGACCCTAACATAGATACCTGTAGTATCCATGCTATGCAGCTACCCCCACATCTCATTGCATTTTCATTTATTTATTATGCCTTAATGCTGTGTTATATTTTTACTCTAGATGTAGATATTGTTACAACAATAGCTAAAAATAAAAGATCATTGGACAGAAATTGAAACAGATATACTTCCTTCTAACTAACCCTGAAGCTTGTGGTAGGCGAAGGGAATATAAGAATGACTCTTACTAATTATGTACCGTACTGTTTTCCTTTGAGTTTCCTTTCTGTTAAAAATGACTCATGAAAGCATCCCTATATAGGAAAGCTCTTAAGTCTGCACTTTTCTGAAGAGGGATGGACTAAGCACATGCCTAAGTGCTTTCCTGATTTGGGACCTAGTGAGAGCTGAGACCTCCCTTAGAGCAGAAATCTCCTGGGAAGAAGAGAGCTGGTGTGATCAAGAGAGATTAGGATGCATGGTTTGAGTGGAGTTATTGATGAAGAATCAAGAAGCCTATTAGAGGGAAGGATGGACTCTGTGGGATTAGAGGAACAATATTTCTTAGGAGGAGGAAATTAGAAAGATTCAAGTGGTCTCTTAAGTATAGGTTTGGCTTTAATGGGAATGGATGAGAGAGCTCTGAAGGAGGGTGACTTCTATGAGAATGGGAAGATGTACTTTGCAAATTTGAAGAGGAGTAAATGAGAGCCAATCAGTAGTTTGAAGAAATGGCAAATAAGAACAAAGAGGGAGTAGCACACCTTGTGATACAAGCCCTCATGCCTAGCTTGTTTCTTTTGTAACAATGCTGAGAAGCAATTACTGGTAAATAAAACCAACAGCTTGTAACTCTTGCTGTTATTTATCACACATCAGAAATGTGGAATTGTTTGGCTGGTTGCCAGGTGGCAGTAATTTGGCAGGGGAGCCAGTGCAGGCTGGGCAGCGGCTGGTGCTTTTTCAGTTCAGAGCTCCTGTGGTGGGTGGCAGATTTTTCCCATGTGACCTTTACAATTTTTATTGCTGCTCCAGGGAAGCAGATGACATGTGTTGTAAGCAACTTTGTTCCATGCAAGGGGCTGGGGGAGCCCTTTGAATCAGTGCATAAGTCTGTCTGGTGGTCCATTTTATTTGTCCTGGTTTGCTGTTAACCAAGCTTACATAGTCTGCAGCCTTATTCATGTGATACAGCAATTGAATAATTAATGTAAATAAATAGGGATGTGGGTTGCTAGGAGTGTAGTCATTTCTGGGTTTGTACTGTAGTACAGTAATTTCATGCAGACGGTTATGTAACATGCTAGTTGGATGTGAACTAGACCTGTTCATATTCCAAATGCTACGTAATACTTGGCTTCTGCCAACTAGCAGAACATTCTATCACTTTTGCGAATGTCATGATGTTTTTATTAAACTCTTTTACTTGATTCTGTATTTCATAGTCCATGACTAGTGAGAAACAACTTTCTTTTCCTTGATCGTACAAAAAAAAAAGAAAAAGGAAGAAACAAAACAACCGAAGGGCAAGAATTAGTACTTAAATGATGTTCCATATGTTGTTGTGAATCAAAACTGTTCTTAACCCACTATTATTAAAATATACTAATTTTAAAAATCCATCTTTGGGGGATTTTATTGGAAACTGGGGGGAGAATACAACTCAAGTAAGCCTGATCAAGAAGATCTAGTTCACTTGCTCAGCAGTGCTGTATTGAATACCTTGCAATGTGGATATTTCAATAAAAAAAAAAAAGGAAAACCTTACTGGCGATTGCTTGTCCTAGAAGTTCGTGCTTGAAGGGCAAATATGTTCCAGAATGTCTTATAATGAAAGCCATGTGAACATTAGAACTGAAATTGTTACATAAAAGGGAGTGCTCTGGACTACTTGGCTTATACAACAAGAAAGCTAATGTCAGCTGTGTTAGATAACGCAGTTTCATGTACAAGTAGCAGCTGGCAAAGTCAATTCCAAGTAAGGGCAGTTGCGCCCAGCCTGGTAAGATGAACTAATAGAAGATAATAGTGATCTGTGGTGACGTGTATGTTCTAGAAATTACATTATCATATAGACTATTTTTAAAGAAATTTTTGAATGGGTATATCCTGACGTAAACCAAAGGAATGGAAAAAGAAGATAGCATGATTCATGAGTTACTATTAATGGGCTGCTTTGAGATGCAGGGCTATCTCACTAATGAGTACCATAGCCACAGGAACTAGAGGTGCGGGGGATGCTGCAGCACCCTCAGGTTTTACGCGGGGTCTCTGGCCATGTGCCCGGCCCCCCACTCTCAGGACTCTGCTCCCAGGATCCGGGCCGCTGGCCCTGTGGCCGGGGCTCTGCAACTGTCCCATGCCTGTCCCCAACCTTTGCCCTCTTACCCCTATCCAGGTCTCCCCCCCCGCCACGGAGACACGGCACTGCTCCTGGCCCCAGCTGGGGGGGGGGGCACGGACAAGGGTAAGGGGGCTGACTTTCAGCACCCCCCACTATTAAAAGGGTTCCAGCACCACTGATGAGTACTGTATTGAAATGATACCATTCCCAACCCAGCTCTTACTGAAGTGTGTGGCAAAACTTGCATTGACTTTAGGTCTGGCCCTGCACAATGCATTCATACATCAGGTGGTTTTCCCCAGTGTTATCCTTGGGTTTTTCCTTTCAATCCCACTGTTCTTTCTTTGTGGTAATGCCCCTCCCTCTCTTTCTCTCTTTAACATCTGTCCCATGTTACACAAGAGAAATGGTCTTATCAGTGCAGCATTACTGACAAGAGTCTTAGCCTGTGTGGTGCGTATGGGCAAGTCATGCAGTGATATTTACTGTGTCTATTCTGATGTCAGCCTTTCAGGACAAAATTGAAAATCTGTTTGTAGAGTTATTGGCTGTTACTTAAGGGGCTGATCCGGCAATGTCTTGAGCACCTCCTGAGAGAATCAGAGTCATAATGTTAGCTAGTCAGAACACTTTGAATGTTGGGCCCTTTTAAAAAACGAAATGTTGCTGGGCTGGTGGTTCTGTGCTCCACTGCATGTGCAGTAGATGAAAGTGGTAGGGGCGAAAGAAGCCTGGAGTATAGATCTCTGAATACCTATTGCTCTACTCCAGTAAAGTTTTAGCCTTAGCCAGGGTACTTGCATCACTCAGATATCTCTGCTTTGAACGGTAGGTGCCAGTGTGCACCAGTCACAGGAGATTATACTAGAACAAGCGATAAAGGGAGGCATATATAAGAAAAGCAAAGGAGAATTGCTATTCTTCATAGGATTCATTTTTCCTGACATTAAAATAACCATGCAAATACAATATACCACATTAAGGTAAGGCTAATTGTGTTGTATCTGAACTTTCAAAAATATGAAACTATTAAGAGAAGGTTGAAATCAAGTCCGTACCATGGTTGGACATAGCTAGGCATTTGCAGCACATCACCATTGTCAGATTTTATATACAAAAAACAATCCTCTCCTGCTTTGAAGATTTGTACATCAAATTTCAGCATGAAGCAAATTTCTTATAATGGAATTGTAAATTCTAGACAAAACACGAGGTATGTTACAGACCTTAAACTGTAAAGGAGAAAGCATCTAACATTACGATTCTGGATAATAAATAACTTTTAGACAGATTCCAGCGTCTTCTGATCCATTTAAACATTGAAAAGTCCCATTGTTAAACCAGAGGAATTATGTACCAACTAGACTTTGGAATTGTTCTGTTTTTAAAAAGCTGTAGAAACTGTTTTCGTTGGCATTTTTCCTCAGCAGCTTTGCTAGAAGAGTGAACTTGTTTGCCTCTATTGTAATTTTCCTTTGGTTATCATTTACATTTTCTTTTTGAACATTTTGTTTCTCTGCATAAAGTATGTGCATTGTAAGTAACCCCCTGTGTAAATGATAGCATTAGTTCCAAGCTCGGAGCTCTCCATAGCCTGAGACATTGATAATTATAGGTCATTATTGATGGCCAGGAAGCAACACTGTATGCTTTTAAAAATATTTTTAATGTTTTAGATTAAATTTATAGATGTTTTCCATGCTGTTTTAATGCACCTTTCCTGGGGCAGAAGGGAAAAGCCAGTCCTGTGCAAGATTATAGTACGGTATGTTCTGACTAATTCTAATTACAATTCTTAATACTTGACAGTAATACATTTTGCTCTGCAGTGCCTCTGTTATTGCAGGGGAGGTGCGGGGAAGGTTTTCAGTGCCTGAGTAACATCAATCACGTGGCTAATGCAATAATAGGTAAATGATACACTCTGCACAAGGTGCAGATATTGGGAAGTTTAATTCAAAATCATGACAGGGTATATTCAGTTTCGATTAAAAGACTAGGGTTCATTAAAGAGGTAAAGAGTTGTGGTACCCAAACTTTTCCAGCTGTGACCTCTCTGGGAGCCATGACAGATGTGTGAGACCAAGTGCAAAATGAAATCACCCTCATTTGCACTTTTTGGTAGCTTTATTGTAGCAAAGAACAATAGGTGAAATTCTGGACTGTGCCTCTAAGAGTGTGTCTACACTGGAGAAAAAAAGTGTGTTTTTAACTGGGGTTAAAATAGCAGTGAAGAGAGGGAGACTTGCCTTTAAACTCAGGCTAACAGTGTGAGTTAAAACCTAGAGGGCAGGGCTCCCTGGGGTTGATCATGAGTTAAAAGCCAAGTTGCTGGGTCTTTGCTGCTATTTTAACCCAAGTTAGTTAACCTGAGTTAAGAAAACACCTTTTTTTTTTTTTTTTCCCAGTGTAGACTTTCTCTAAGAGACACAAACATAGAACTTGTAGACCAAGTGGGGTGTGGCTAAAGTGGCTTAAGCCACCTACGAAACCTCGAAGTCTTGAGCTGCCCTGGGAGCTGGAGAGGACTCTGGCATAATTTAGACAGCCCTGAGGGCCTATCTAAGTTATGGCTGCTTCCTTGGGCTACCCAGAATCTCCACAGTGCTGTGTGCTGCAGCCCCCCCCACCCCCACCCAGAACCCCCCTCCTGTCTCCATCCCCCTTTCCCAGCAGCCCCGCTACTCCTGGCCTTGTAATGGGGGGTCTCAGAGGGCAACCTTATGGCTGTCTTCCGCAGTGCTTACATTGGAGGGGAATCCTCCTCAAGGCAGAACCAGGGTTTTTAGGGCCCATTTACACCACTCCAGCCCTTTTACCTGGTGTAAAGGTACCAGAGCAGAGATGAGAATCTCACCCTGTATTTTTACCTTGATGACTTGCATGTAAAATCACACTCAAGATCTTTTAAGATTAATTTCCAAAGATATCCAACCAGTAACTAGTTATCTCGAGATGCATGCCTTTCCGTAACCTTGCTGTGTTCAGTCTGCCTAATTCTATGCTATTGTAATTTCCAGCTTTCAGTGTATTAGTGTCAGAAGTTTCTTTGCAATATTTAAAAATAACATAAATAAACAAGGAGAACGGAGGCAGAAATGATTGAGCAAGTGATGAAGGCTTTCTCTTTGCTAACAGATCCTTTGGATCAGATTCTCCTCTTACATCAGTTTGATACCACTGGAACTCCATTAATTTCGTGCAGTTACTCCTGTTTTGCCCTTGTGTACAAGGAAAATCAAGCCCCTTACAATGAACGTGCCCAGCTTTGTAATATTTAGGTGAGAGTGGAACTAATTGTAATAAAAACTGGTCTATTGAACTGTAACAGAAATAAATCAGTCCACTTGCCTAATGGGCCTAAATGGAACAGTATATACGACCCCCCCTTAAGACCCTCCTTTCATTGGAGTTAATAGCAATGGGAGCTGGGGTTGCTCAGTACCTGTGAAAGTCAGATGCCCATAACTAGGTGCCTAAATATGAATTTGGAGGCCTACCTTTAGGCACCCAGGTTTGAATGATTTGGCCTTTATGTAGCTGGATATTAATGGTTTGCCCTGTATTAATGGAGTAGTGCTAGAAAAATTTAGCATCTGTTGTCCGAGATGGACAGGGACCTGGAGGATGTGGCCCATGAAGTAAATCATTTTTTCCTATGCATGGGAGAAGGTACCTTGAGGTGATAGGGTACACCTGACAAAGGCTGAGGTGTCCATGAGACTTAGGTTGTATTTGCAAGTCTAGGGAGCTGGGTGTAAGCCAGGAGTGGGCAAACTTTTTTGCCCGAGGGCCACATCGGGGTTGCGAAACTGTATGGCGGGCCGGGTAAGGAAGGCTGTGCCTCCCTAAACAGCCTGGCCTCCGCCCCCTCCCACTTCCCGCCTCCTGACTGCCCCCCTCAAAACCCCCGACCCATCCAACCCCCCCTGCTCCTTGTCCCCTGACTTCCCCCTCCTGGGACCCTCACCCCTAACCGCCCCCGGGGCCCCACTCCCTATCCAAACCCCCTGCTCCCAGTCCCCTAACTGCCCCGACCCCATCCACATCCCTGCCCCCTGACAGGCCACCCTGGGACTTCCATGCCTATCCAACCACTCCCTGCTCCCTGTCCCCTGACTGCTCCCCCCCCCCCCCGAAACCTCCGCCCCATCCAACCGCTCCCTGTCACCTGACTGCCCCCGGAACCCCCTGCCCCTTATCTAACCCCCCCGCCCGGCTGCCCCCTGTCCCCTTATCATGCTGCTCAGAGCAGCAGGAGCTCTCAGCCCCGCCGCCCAGCTGGAGCCAGCCATGCTGCCCGGCAGGAGTGGTGGGCCAAAGCGCTGGCGACGCAGTGCACTGAGGCTGCCAGAGAGGGGGGAAAGCAGGGGAGGGGCCGGGGGCTAGCCTTCCCGGCCGGGAGCTCAGGGGCCAGGCAAGACGGATATGGCCTGCGGGCCGTAGTTTGCCCACCTCTGGTGTAAGCTAACACTGGGGCACTCTGGTGATTCAGATCCCTCCCCCCCCCCCCCCCAGGGAAAGAAGTATGAAGGGGTTGTGGGAGCAGGTCAGTGAGGGGTTGGTGTTTAAAACAAGACTTTTGTCAGGAATTTGTGGCCTTGGCTGGTTCTGAGGGAGCATGAAGTCCCAGAACTGGATAACTCTCCAAATGATGTCAGTGGGGCATGGGGTGGAGCAGTAGAAGTACAGTATAGTGTAATGAAAATAATCGACTGTATATATCAATGCGTCAAACACAGAAGGAGAAAATTATTAACCAAGCAGGACATGAGTTCACATTGTTTCACTGATTTAATGAACAAAGCTGCTATTTAGAGGCAATTAATTACGCAGTAAGACATGACAAGTAATGTGTTTTGGGCATTCATAGCATGCCTTTGGGTGCCTTATGAAGCATGAAGCTGAGGACCAAGTGACTTCAGCCACCCAAGAAGTTCAGCAAACCCCTAGGAATTTGTTACCAGAAGTGTTTCTTTGCTGTTAGCTTTTTGAGAATTTCTCATTAAATATCTCCATGTATTTACTGGAGGTTATTAACATAGTCAGAAATACACACATACCATTTGTGCCTAACATTCTAAAGCTATTTCATAATTCTGTGTACTCCATCAAGATATTTTTTTTAAAATGGCCTAACTTCCTGGCTCATGGTACAGAATAGAACCAATTTGGCAGTGCATTTTAATTAAGCTTCAAACTTAAATAGCATGGAAAGCCAATTACTGTGGAATTATAAGAAATTTAGTGTATCTGAAAACTTCTCCTTCAAAATCCCACTATTATTGAGAGACAGGCCCAGTAAAGAGCATTAACACATCACAGGACCAAGAAAAAGGTAGTTTCTAAATTTAAAAGGGCTAATGAAGCTTTTTTTTAAAGTACTTTCTCTTCAGCAGGTGGTGGTGGGTGGGTGGGTGGGCGGGTGTGTATTTACTTCATGCTCTCTATGTCCATGAAGTAATTTTAAATCAGTATTGTATAGCTCTCAGATAGGACCTACAGTCCCTTAGTAGATATTTTAATAGCTACCCCAAAATAATTGTCATATGTATATGTGTCATTAGAAAATAGCAGGTTTAATAGACTTGAAACGGAATCCGTGTTGATGATGTCAGTTTTGTTACGGGTTAAAATCACTACTCAATATACGTGGAGGTTATGAAAATGTTTGGAATTTTATACACTGTTTTGCATTTGATTTTTATTTACTTTTTTCCTAGAAGAAGAACTGCATGCTCTAATAATCCTTTCTCCCCAAGTTTAAATGAAATTACATGATAAAAGGCAAAAATTAGTTTTAGGGAATAATAATCATTCCCCCATAAACCTTCAAAATTCTGCCCAAAGCGTGAAATATCACCAGTAAACAAATGGAATGAAGAGCTCAAGACTACAGTCATGAAACAGGAGTTTGCATTTTTACACAACAGTAATTTTGCTGGAATTATATGGCATAATGTGAAGGAAAATGCTATTTTCTGAGTTTAATCTCCTCTTAAGCATCCTCTCCTTTTTAGACCCCATGTCTTTTAAAAAAAAAAAAAAAAAAAAAATGAAAGAGAAAGCTTATTGGGGATGGAGGACGAAGAGAGATGAGATAAAGGGCAAGTGAATATATGTGTGTTGATATGTATTGTATGTAAATATTAGAAATGAGAAAGTACAGAAATTTGATGTAAAGTTAAAGTACAACCACACTTGTGGCAGTTATACATTTGTGAGAAACTACATTTATTACGCAACTTTGGTACCTCACCTGCCTTCTGCCCAGCAACCCATTCTCCATGGGATTTATTCAAACCTTCCAAGAAAAATATGAAACATTTCAACTCTTTGAAGTTGCTGAGGAGTTCAGGAATCCTGCAATAGGTTCCAGGGGAAGAGACAGTAGTGGGTGGATAGACAGCGGGTGAAGTGGTCAAATATGTATGATCAGTAGCAGAGCCATGTAATAAATTAAATTAATCGCCTAGATATCGCCTACATGTGTTGAGGAGAGTCTTCCTCTATATCTGTCTCTTATTGTATTAAATACAATAAGATGATACAAATGATAAATGTATTAATCGGAAATATACAACTGTATGTGTATTATATAGGTATAACATCCATGTATACATGGAATAGACTGCCAAATATACATGTGCTTTCATGCTATGTGAATCCTTTGAGGAACTGTGTCTGGGGTAGAAGTCAGATTGCACAGGTGAAGCCATAGTTGAAGGGAGTGGCATGTGTGGATGTACTGCACTAATTTACACACACCAAGCTGGTTAGTGGGGATACACTGAATTCCTTGCAGGAACTAAAAGCATGCTGGCGTATCTACAACATGTAGGCTTGCAGTAGTTCTAGCCTCTAGACTGTAGAGACGTGTGCTGTTGTGTGGCTTTACTAAACTGATTTTTGTGACACTTTTATTTTACCTCCTCACACCAGTTCAACCCCCTCTCCCTACCACTTGCTACCAGCGAAGCGACAGTGTGCTTTCCTTCTGAGGAGCATGAGTGCTCCAGCCTTCTGGCTAGCATCAGGTCTCTGCAGGGAAGCTACAGTTGTTTGGTGGGGGAAATATTAAAGAGAAGGGATAGAAGAAACCTTAGAAACTGTGATTGGTTTAAAGTAATAGAGCAATTGTTGAATCATCAGCAATTAAAGTTTCTGAAAGGACGCCCCTTGTATGTATAGATTAAAAACAGTAAATTTCTATTAGGGTGGCACAGTAAACCTAGAATTCTAGAGTAAGACTTTCACAAGTTCCTCTTGTAATCTAACGTAGGGTCGATTTACGTCTGAGTACACCAGGCAACCCTGCTACTGATCCTCTTGCTGATAAGAGGATAAAGCCAAATGCAACGTTTAAGCTAACTTATTTGGTTTAATTAATATTGTAGGCGTGATGAACAGGAGTGAAATCTCACATGCCCTCTTATCTGCAAAGCTGAGTCAACACATGAGGAGCAATCTGATGCTACATGAAAGGGGAGGGACTTTCTTTGGCCTAATCTAATCTGACCCTGCAGTTAGAGAGCAGAGCAGTAATGGCCATGCGGGATGGCACGTCACCTTACTTAAAAGTGCTTTGAACAGTGAGTGGCGACAGCTAGAATTAGGTTATTTTACCTCTTCCTGAGCCTGGAGTCAGACTGAGAGGCAAACAGAGAGGACAGAAAATATACTTAAAAAGTGGAGAAGGAGCCAAGGACATGAAAAACGGGGAGTTGGGGAAGGAGGTTTTGCCTTTTTCCTGATGAGTAGTTTAAAACTTGTTAAATGTTAAGTCAGTTTATAGTGTGTACGTTTTGAAATCTTGACTCAAAAGAACAGAGCTCATTCAATTAAACTGAGTGTGATCTACAGCTGCAGAATATTCAGGCAGAGAAGAATCATAATGTGCTATCGCTAACATACCTTCCTTTTTACTGCAGTCTCTTGGTAGTAAATGACAAGCAATCCAATTCTGAGTGTACGAGCCTTTTACAAATGTCCGTTCTAATAGCGTGAGTCAAAATTCTGTCGGGGTCAGAAGCTTGTCATGTGCGTATGTAATTCTAGGACATGAATTCCTGCTGACAGATCATACCTTTAATTAATTTAGTAGATGGTGGAGTGTCTAAGAAAAGACAATGAGAGAAGAAAAGCCAACGTTCTCCTTCAGGTGTACCGTGACAGTATTTTGGTAATTAGATCTTTCTTCCCTTTCCACAGTGCCCATGTATCCCAAGTGAGCAGTAACATTCCTACAACTGGAGAGTAAGTGACTCTGTTTATTTTTAAGTTTTGTTGCTATCATTTGTTGTCTACTTAAGCTTTTAAAAATGTTATTCGCTTATTTTTCTGTAATAGCCTAGTGCTGTCCAAAGAAAAGTGCATTGTGTATAGTGATCATAAACCACTTCCTCTCAAATAAGTGCCTGGGTGTCATAGTTCCTTGCTTTTTTCCCACACCCCTGGGATGTTACGGTTATGTAACCACAGAGATTTCAAGAAGCACAACCTCGCTGTGCTGTAAAGAGTCTCCTTACCTGCCTGACATTCAAGTCCCAAATTTTGGCATATGAACTTATTCTTGCCCATATATTTTACACACACACACACACACACATTTAGCAAAGTTAAAATACACTTTTATGATATTGCTAATTTTTTTTTATTTGATTTTTTTTTGAGGGTTTACAAACTCAGCTACCATAATAGTTAGCAACAAGTTTATAAACTCTTCAGTGGCCTCGTGGCCCATGTAGAGGTTCACATTCATAGCTAACACGTTCAAAATTAACCATCAGATTCTCTCAAGAAATCATTTTTGTGCGCCAAATGTTATTGAACATGAATGAATGAAACAAATCTGGAGTTTCTAATCAAGCCTTTTGTGAGCCATGATGTTACAGAGAGCATACGACTTTTCAAAATACCGGGGGGACAGGGGGAGAAATTCCTTTTTTCAAACTGTCATGTATCAAAAATGTTTGTCTGATTTATCTCAGTCTTTACCTCCAAACCCTCCTCTGGCCCAAAAATAAGCAGAAGAAATTTCAAGGAAAAAGGAACTTTTTTTCCACAAAGTGAGAATGGGAGGATTCAATTAGGTTTACAAGGGAAACAGTCTCACAACCTTATCTCTGGTGTCACTACAGTGACTCCATCACTATACTGAAGTGAATAAAAGCTCTCTTGCTCACAGTAGTTCTGATTCCAATCTCACACCAGAATCAAACAGGAGTCGTTCCATTGAAATCAGTGAAGTTGCAGCAGAGTTAAAACAGCATGAGATCAGAATTGGGCATTTTTTTATATATATATATATATATAACCGAGTAAAGTTTATGATGAGTTGCCCTACTGTGTGGTCGACATACTTGTGAGGAGGTAGTCACTCATCATTCTCACAGGTGCTACCATTTCTTATATAATTTTGTTTCACCTGAGCACTGTAAAAGCTGCTGGGCATTGTCAGATTTGACCTACTGGCTTTGTTTTGTTACAAAGAGAGGTTGTACCATCCAGATGTTCTATCTGACTGCTCTGTTCTTGTGAACAAACAGGGAGGGTATTGAATGCCATAATCTAGTTTAAATAAGAGTGGATTCCTTGAGTTTTATAGGTGGCCATGTAAAAAAAAATACAGTGAATAACCAGTTCACATAAAAAGATACATTTCAGAGCAGCAATTCTAGCTAAAAGAATATTACCGAAATGAAAATGGGCCTTCTTTGAATTGATTATTGGCATTGGCATGATTTCTGTTGAAAGATGTGCAAATGTTAGAATGACTTCTGTGTATTTAGGAGGAGATGGGCAAAGGCACAATGAACAGTTGGGTACCCAGGTTCCATTTCAGTGCCCTTTGTGCCTTTGAAAATCTCCCCCTTAGTCAGTGATGGTGGAGCTATATGATGTGTAAATATGAATAGCATTCACCCTGATAACTTGTCTAACCACGCTTTCAACAGCATGCCCTTAACATACACTTATTAAAGAACTTGCTGCACACACGTTCATGGCCTTTATCTATAGGTCACTTAAGGTCCTTACTTCAAAGAGCCTTTCCTTCTGGCAGGCCTTTCACAGGGGCCAATCACAGTTGCAGCCTGTGCACGCTGTCACAAGGGACTGCTCCCTCCTAGCTCCACTGGGAGTCAGTCACCCCAAAAGGACGGGGGCACGTTAAAGAGGAGGCATATAGCCCCAGCCTCACATTATCCAGGCCAGCAGTGCTGGTCAGGTGCAGTGAGGGGAGTGCACTGCACCATCGGAAGTGGAGGGGCAGCAGGAACATTCTGCCAGTGCACCAGGGAGCTGTGAGAAGTGTTGTTCCCCACCCATACACACCACTCCACCCGCGCTGTGGGTCAGTACATGAAGAGCAGGTGAGAGAAGGGATGACGCAGGGCCGTTTGTGCATATTTGCATCATGCATGCACCAGCTATCCAAACCTAAAGCAACCCCCCTACCCTGGGTTTGTTTGTTGTGGGTCACCCAGCACGAGGTGATTCTTGTTTTTCCCATGTTGTAGCCCTCTTTCCACCACCACCCCCAGTTTCCCCCCCTCCCTCCCCAGAAATGGGAGTGAATTTTAAAACACACTAAAAAACTGTAGACCCTGTTATCTTAGTATGGATTGTCTAATCACTTGAATCTTAAATTCTCGTTTCAAACTAAAGCTCTTCATGCTAGGGTCTGTTAATTTGGGGGGCTCCAGTTAGGCACCTACATAAAAATGGACTCATTTACAGAAGTATTGAGCGGCCATAACAGCCGTTGATGGTAATGGGAGCCGAGAGTGCTCAGCGCTTCTGAAAATTGGGTCACTTTGCTCTAGGTGAGTCCCCATTTTAGTCACCCACATCTGAACAATTTAGCTGATGTGTTGCCATGCATCTGTACCATCCTTAACATGTTTTTGACACTACTGCAGTTATTAAAAAATTGTGACTTTTAAAAAGGGAGAGGTTTCCTGGTAAGTTTGTAAGTTTAATTGACCTTATTTTTCATCTTGACAGATATTTAGAGAAGACAATCCGCTCAGCAGTGGAACAGCATCTCTTTGATGCTCATGGCTCAGGTGGGCAGAGTTCAGAGGACTCTGAATCAGGAACATCATCAGCCTCTTCAAATGTGTCCACCAGGCAGAGGAGGCGGCATCACAAAGAACAAGATGAAGGCCGACGAAACAGAGACGTGTATGTTCATGATTTCTTTTCCTTTAAAAATTATATTTAGTTGATAGCATCATAATCACACCCATTAAATAGGCAAGACTCCGTCAGTAGTTCCATTATTACAAGCCTTGGCCCCAGTTCTGCAACTGAGCGTGTATGGAGTGACTGCTGCACCCAGGGCCGTCTCCAGGCACCAGTTTAACAAGCAGGTGCTTGGGGCGGCTAAGGGAGAGAGGCGGCACCTGCGGCAATTCGGGGCGGCAGGTCCCTCACTCCCTCTGGGAGCGAAGGACCTGCCGCTGAACTGCCGCCACCGATCGCGGCTTTTTTTTTTTTTTTTTTTTCCGATTGCCGCCGCCGCGCGCCCCTGTTTTTTTTTTTTTTTTTGCTTGGGGCGGCGGAAATGCTGGAGCCGGCCCTGGCTGCACCTGTGCCAGGCTCCACTGACTTACTTGGAGCTGTGAACTGCAGAACCAGGGCCTTGATTTGTGGTCATTACACAGCGGAATGGGCTGAAGGGGTCAGCCTAAAAGTAGTGTTCAGTTTTTGTTTTAATTGTATGTATCTGGAAACAGTAACACTCCTGAAAAAATCAGTTTTGGCATTTGTAACTTAATGCTGGACAAAAAATAACCCTTTCAAATCCTTTTGTATAACAAAACAGCTACAAAATTTGGACCAAATTCTAGTTTCACATGTAGAAAGACAGCTTCTGTTCAGATTTTGCAGTGCTCCGTGTGTGCATTTGAGAGAAGAACGTGCCCCTTTTATTGATCAAAAATAAACCATTTTTGTCTAAGTGGTTATAAGACAGATAAACAGTATTTTGAGACAGCTTTTTTTAAATGCCTCTCAAGAATTAGTCATACATAGTATTCCTACTGATAACGTACAGCATATAATACAGATGTGTCACCATTGCATTCTGAATAGAGGTGGTGTTCACGCACAGATCTAAGGATTTTTTTACTGAAAGGGAAAATGTTACCTTTCCCTACTTTTAGCAAATAAAAAGTATTTTTAAATGGGCAAGATGTTTGCACAGTCTAAACTGTTTCAAAATACATATATAGAAGACTTAATCCCAATAATGTGTAGTATGGGTGTGTGAGGGGAAATTGAAATATTTCTTTTTTTTGGTAGGGCAGTAACTGAGTACAACTGTATACTATGGCCAACATTTTTAAACTGAGGCCCTGATCTAGCAAACATCTACGCGTCTGTTTAACATTAAACAATTGAGTAGTCATTTTAAAGTTAAGCATGTGCATAAGTGTTTGCATAATTGAGGGCCTAAAGTTAGGCTCTTAAATACATATTATAGGTGCCTTTATAAAAATTACCTTATTTTTAGAGCTGCTGAACACCAACAAATCTTACTGGAGCTACAGGCCTTAGTATCTTTTAAAATCAAGCCACTTTTATTTAGGGGGCCTAACTTTAGGCACCCAGGCTCAAAAATTGTAATCCATGCTACTTGACATCCAGGAATATAGATTCATAGATTCCAAGGCCAGAAGGAACCATTGTGTTCACCATTGTGTATAATACAGGCCATAGAACTTCCCCAAAATAATTCCTAGTGCATGTCTTCTAGAAAAACATCCAGTCTTGATTTAAAAATGGTCAGTGATGGAGAATACACCACGACTTAGGGTAAATGTGGAATGTTAACATAGCAGAGAAATGTAACTGCAATAAAAGCATTTCTGACTGGCTTGTCAGGTAAGTAGGTCAGAAGCGGGCTAGTGTACGTGTTTGGCGGCATATATAGCACTGCAGTTTTTTCTGCACAGCCTCTGCATTGCATTGTATATTTGCCGTTAGTGCTTTCTAGCCCATTTAGCTGTTAACTCTTCAGTACTGGATTGACCCCAAAGCCCCAGACATTAATTTAAAGCAAATCAAAAGTCCTAACTTAATGGCACTGAGAAATCAGGTCATTTCTATGGTTTCAGAGGGATAAATTGTCCTGGGATCTGTTATGGGAAATTGTGGAAAACTGAAAATTTCATTTGAGATCGTTTTGATTTTGGCTGGCTTTATCTCTTTGCTGTCTGGACACAGATCTAAAGAAGACCCATGGTGCTACACAATACAGTGGCAGCATACAGCTGGGATAATATTTATGGCATAAACATATGCATAGGCTTACATTTTGCACACCACATGACCTACCGTCTAAATGTAATGAATCACATCTCAGTGGTTTAAAAATAACAATTGCACAAAGTTAAATGGGTCTGATAGGCTTTATCCAGAGATTTATAATTCTCTGTCATCTACCTTTTCCAGAGACAAAACATAGAAATGACTTGTGACCTAGAAAATAACTAGAGCATTTTTTAAAAATCTGAATACTTTCTCCCTCATGAGGACTAGCCAAACACTTCAGGGTGAGATCCTCCTCTCTCATTTACACCAGTGCCACTCTAGAGCAGCTTCACGGATGTTACTGAAAGCAGAACTGGAGCCTTGTGCCTCTCTGTACAAAACTGCTGTGGATGCTTACAACTGTTACCCTCCATTCCAGCCTTCCATCTCTGGCTTTTAGCCTAAGGGAGCATAGAGGTTGGGAGGAAGGAAATACATATCGATATACAAATAGAAGAAATACAGTGATGTATGTATTTTTGAAAGTGTCTCTGTTATTGCACATAATAGAAAAAATACCTATTAAAAAGGGCAGAGGAGTGGCACTGCAGAAGAACGACTGCAGGGAAGGGGAGCTAGCAGAAGATTTCCACCCTCCTAAGCAAGGAGGCAAAGATGAGCATAGATGACATTTCTGGAAAACACACAGATCTGACTAGACAAACAGGAATTTATCGCAGTGTCAGATAAGAAGCATTTAAGCAAGCTAACACATTTCCATGCAGCACAACAAATCACACAGTTCTCTATCACAGCAGTGCAGTTATTGTTGATGAGGCACTTTCATTCCCATCCCGTTCTCTGTTACTGATCACTCCCTCACCCCCTCCCCAAAAAAGAAAAGAAAACGAGTGTGCAGTGGAAATGCCTCATGCATTCTTACCCTGCAAACTTGGGTAAAGGGCTGAGTTACAGTAGGTTTGGGAGCCATGCCCAAATTCTGCTTTCAGTTTATACCGGAAATTATTACAAGTTGTTAGTTGCTAAAAAAAAAAACCCCAAACATTTGTCTCTGGGAAAGTTAACTCGCATAACCTTATAAAAATAACTAGTACATCCAGGAGCTGATCCATTCTTTCCACTGACTTTGGTGGGAGTTGGATCAGGTCCCCAGTGTTAATCACCATGTTTTCTCATGCGATGTAGTGCACCTGTTTTTAACTCCTTGTTGGGATTTAGGATGTCGCAGCTTGCGTTGTGTTTCTTGCAATAGAATGAAACGCAGATGGGGTTTAAGAGACAATTCCAGAACTGCACCAGTCAGCATAATGCATTTCTCTGCCAGTAGCATAAATGCAATAGGATTGTGTTTTTAAAAAACAGTTTTGTTGCAATGTAATTTTCCTTCCTCAGAGAGGTCATCAACAAAGAAAACATTCCTTCTGGATTTGGAAACCTTGAAGATTGTATTCTGACTCCTCAGGAAGTAGAAAAATTACAAGAAAACAACTCCGGGTATATTGGAGAAAGGAATAAACCAAAACGGCAGAAATCCAGCACTAAACTTTCTGAGCTTAACGATAACCAGGATAGCCCTGTGGTAAGCGAACATGCCATACCACTTGCAGAGAGGGTCAGTGTCATGTTGGGAAAGAGCATCTGACTCACAAGCAAGCATCACGCTTCTCCACTGCCTTGTACCTTGTGTCGCCATCTACACAGCTGTAATCACTTGCACTTTGCACAGATGTAAATGGCTGGTTAGGGCCATGGAGAATCAGGCCCTACACTTTTAACAAGTGCATTGTGGTTACAGAAGGGCCAAATTCACACTTTGACCCTCTTAGTCTACACATAGCTATTTTTGTTTTTAGTAAAGCAAAACAATATGGTTTCAAAAATAGAGTAAGGAAGTGAAATTTGTCCCCAACCCTGCATGAGTTTAGTAGGATTGAGACTGTTCAGCACCTCACAGGTTGGACCATCCGCTGGTGTGGGGGGGGGGTTTCTTTTTTTTAATTCTGTCCGATAGTTTTGCATCACAATGTAGCTCATCAGTGTGTTGTTTGTAGTGAGTGAGTGCCAGGGGCATTATCAGTGGGTCAGTTTGGTGGTTGTCCTCCCTTCCAGCAGTGGCTGCATTTCAGTGGTGCTGTATGCATACACTCTGCAAAATGCTTTGAAGTCCTTTAGGATGAAAGGTGATCAATGTAGATACATCACACCTTTTGACTGAAAATGCACCAGTTATGTTTGCAATGTACCACAGCCTATAGAAGACACGGGTTTAAACTGCAGTGTTTTTGTTTTGAATCACAGCATGTTTGTGATCCCTGTTTGACCTTCCCAGTAGAAGACAGTTTGCCCACAGTGACAAACCGCAAAAATTGCTGATGCAACATCTCCTTCCCCCTATAGCCAACACAGGCACCAAATGTTGTGCTAGCAGTTAGAACCTACAGTGTCTTTCAACTTGGGCCCTTGATAAAGACAGGCATGCAATGCCATATGATAGCTGGCACATCACAAACTTTTAGCACCACTGGTAGCATTACAATACCCTGAGAAAAGAGTAGGCTTTGCCAGCTGTGGAATATTTTCTCTGGTTGTTGTTGATTGAGTTCCAAAGTCTCGTATAGGTGAGTGCCTGTGAAATGTGATAGGTTTGTTTTGAAAAAGTACATCGTGTTCTGGCACACTTGTTTTAGATTACACAACCGTGGTTATTTATCAGTCTAAAATGTACACGGATACCAATGAGAGAATGAGTTGGGTTCTTTTGTGTGCTAGATAGAAATGGTATTGATAAAATGAAGGAAAGAAACTGAGAAATCATAGGCTCCATGTATTCGATTCAACACGAAGCATCAGTAGCCGATCGCATATAATAGACATTTAATGTCTGCACCCTTAGAGCTGCTGCACGAGACAGATTTCAGCGTTTGGGCCAAGAGTGCAAGTTGCTCTTTGGTGGGTTTTCCGGAGGTGGGGAACATGCAAGGAGCCTCCCCCATCCAAAAAAGACCCTCTTGTACTTACAATTATACTTATAATTCCAAAGTAATTGGCCAGAGTAGAGCTAACTGCCCTCTGGCGGCAAGTACTGACGTGCAGTAGCGTCCCTGTGGGACAGTATGTGCAGATGCCTCCTTTCCTCCTCTCTAATGGAGAAGACCGCATCATTTTCTTTAGTGGGGGATTCTTCTTCTGCTTCCCATTACTGCGTTAATGGGTGGTATGGTGACCGTCCACAAACATTGGAAATATTTCTCTTTTTCTTTTAAATAAATGTAAAGCAAATTAGTTTCTGCAGACGTGGGGCCATGTCCTGGCTCTGGAGACACATGTGCAACTTCCACTGAAGTGCCACTGAGAGCCTGATTTGCTTTTACACTATGGCCCCTTAATACCACTCTGGCAGTGTAAAGGGGCCTGAAAGTGGGAGGACATTACTCTGATGTCCCCATTCAGGCCCCTTCACTCTTCCAGAGTGAAGTGTAAATGAGAATCTGGCCCAGAATGTGGCCTTTAAGAAGGAAAGACTGCCAAAATACCTACTTGACTGAATACCTTGGGGTTGAGGGGTTGGTGAGGCTCTAACCCAGTGGTCTCCAACCTTTTTACGCCCAAGATCACTTTTTGAATCTAAGGGCAACCCATGAGTTACCCTGCCCCTTCCCCGAGACCCCACCCCGCTCACTCCATCCCCCCCCCCCCGTCGCTTGCTCTCCCCCACCCTCACTCACTTTCACCAGGCTGAGGCAGGGGGTTGGGGTTGGGGTTCGGGAGGGGGGTGCAGGCTCTGGGCTGGGGCCGAGGGGTTCGCAGTGTGGTGCTTGCAGGCAGGAGCAGCGTGCAGAGGGAGACCCCTGCCCCTGGGCCTGCGCTGGCCGCTTCCAGGAGCAGCATGGGGCCAGGGTAGGGAGTCTGTCTTAGCGGCAGCCACGCTGCACCACCAGAGAACACAATCGACTGGGAGATCCTCTAGGATCGACCAGTCGATCGCGATCGACCAGTTGGTGACTACTGCTCTAACCACTCTCAAATGAAGGGCCATCAAATTGCATTGCCTATAATCTGTCTCTTACACATTTCCCTTCTGTGGCCCTTCTCTGAACTCTGGAGCTGCTGGAGGTCAGGATTCGTACACTGGCTGCACAGATCCTACCTGGAGCACACCTATGAGGCGTGGCCAGGCATGTTGTTACCTCATGTGGTGTGGCTGAAAGTGTATCTCAGTGGAACTGTCCAATGGAAACAGGAGGAATATTTCTGTGACAGTTTAAGGAAAGCACAAGTCAGAATGCACAAAATACACATAGTATAGGATGCAGCTGTAGAGAGGCAGCCTCTACCAACAGGACATTGCCCAGGAACTTGCTTGGAAAATAGGTAGGAGAACTGCATCTCCCATCGTACACAGAGCACGCACGTATACTCATAAGTTACTGCTCCTGTGGACCCTAAGATGCAGCTTGAGCTGGCATGGCGACTGAACTCTCTTTTACGAATGTAATTTATTTCCTATTTGTATTGCAGTAGTGCCCAGAGACCCAGCCAGGATGAAGGCCCTATTGTTCTTGGTGAAGTATAGATACATAGTAAGGCCTTGTCTAAACACTGTTGTCCAGTTACATCATTATAGATAGATATACCAGTATAACCTCCCATATGGATGCTCTTATTCTGGTATATGAGTGACTTTTTTTCAGTTTACCATAAACCCTTTTCCAAATGATGTAAGGTAAACCGAAAAAGGTACTCTTATACCAGAATTAGGGTGTCCACACGAGTGGTTATACTGCACTGGTATAACTATACAGATTTAAGATCCTACCTTAGCTTATCCTGATATAACTTTCCTCTGTAGAAAAGCCCTAAGAGACAGTTTCTGCTCCAGGAGCACTCAGACAACATCCTCTTTCCCATTTTCTCTTAACTCTTCCCACCCCATCAGTGAAGCTTGAAGTGGTTAGTAGGGAATTGTGGGGGAACTCTTGTCTTATCTGCTCAGTAGCATCTGACCCAGAGCGTGAAGGGACAGTCAAAGAGAAATCCTCTTCAATTAACCCTCCTAAGCAAAACCAAATAATAAACATTAAAACTTGTTATGCCCCGTTTTTATTTAAACTGCTAAAATTCAAGATGACCAGGCATAAAAATGAGATCAGAAGAGGCTCCTAAGGCAATGCTGAAGCATAACTAGACTGTGCTGTTGGAATCGTGTAGCCAAAAGAACACATCTGCTTGGATTTTAAAGAGAAGGGAGTTCCATACCATGAATGTCTCTGAGTGCTCTGGGAATTCTGTTCTCACGTAGTCTTGTTCAGGAACTGCACTCTGATGCACTGACAGAGGGCTTTTTCTTCTATTTCAAACCACTGAAGGCTGCCTTCCGGGAAGGAGACATAGCCAAACATAAGAACTGAAAAATTGTACTCGCATGCATGAAATGGCCATATTCAACGTATCTAGTAAGAGACTATAGGCGATTTTGAAACATGCTTCCAGTTTGAAAGAAACTCAGTAGGAAAACAATTTTCAATAAGCAGACACTCAAGTGTGTACAGGACTTGCTCACATATGTCTGCTTTCCCCAGTCCCTCTCATTTATCTGTTTTTATAGACACTATAGAGGTGAGATATATTCAGCAGAAAGAAAGTGAACTACGTGTGTTGCTTACAAGTATAGAGTATGTGACTTGACCTTGTGTGATGGAAGGTTAAAAAAAATTCTGATTCATTCAAATTGAGTTAGATTTTCACATCAGTTACACCTGTAAAATCTGACATGTGTATCTTGTGTTCATAATTAGCCATTTGCATATGCCATGACTCTGTATGTGCTGTGTGTCCAAATGTGGGTCTTTTTGTGCACCCATTTTTTGTCCGTTTTTTTGTGCGCCTTTTAGAATTTAGCTTGGAGACTGGTAAGAGATACAAACAGACTTATGGTCAGTGGCTGGGATAACCAATGTCTAATGAAATCATGTCTATAAAACTGACACAGGTCATTTATAAGCCTTTTTTACACAAGTGAACCAGGATAGATCAGAGTTCAGATTCTTTTCATAATTTTTCAAGCTTGAGATGAATGACATCATTAATATTCCTTATAGCTGATGACCAGAGCAAACCTCAAATCAAGATTCTGTAAGTGATTGTCCTGTACTCATGTTGTTGTAGTTTACGTAACCTCCATGTATACAGTAATCATTTTTCATCCTTAGTCTCTTCCTCTTTCAAGAAGAGGCACTTTATAATTCTTCCTGAGTCAAACACAAACTGTGCTGTCATTAAAATGTGTTTTGAGGCAACTCTATTACTTTGGTTGCTTTCACCTTAAAATTCTTGATATGAATGTGATTTAGTGAGTAAAGCATAGGATTGGCTGGTGACAGGTGTCTTGGATTTTGTTACCAGCTCTTCCACAGCTTGTTAAGAGATTTGCCCTTCTCTTATTCTTTTTTCCAGTCTGTTAAATGGGGACAAGAACCCTAGCCTCACAAACTGTTCTTTGTGAAACACTTTAAGGGCTTCTGGTGACGGGCACTTGTTTTAGTGCCATGCTGTTGTTTTTAGTGCAGGAAATGGATAGTGAAGCATGCTTTTTTAAATTGTAATTCTATGAAAGACCCGTGATTGTCCCCTTGTTCTGTGTAGTACTTGGTTTGGATACGGTGTTGTAATGGCCTCCAGCATTATTATTCCTTTTATCTAACTTATTGTCTTAAAATTTGCTGTGTTACAGAGTATGGAAAGCTTTAGCTCCTCAAGGCCGATAGCCAGAGCAGGACCTGATGACATGGAGGTTTTGTCTGACGAAAGGTGACTTTTATAACTTACGTTTTGCTCTCCAAGTGGCTCTATGTGATGTGATTGTTGTTTCTTAGGGTACGTCCACACTGCAGCTGGGAGGTGCTTCCCAGGGCAAGCAGACGGACGCTTGCTAGTTCTGCTCAAGCTAGCTTGCCGAAAATAGCACTGTAGCGTGGGTAATGGGCTAGCTCGGGCTAGCCACCCCATGGGTATGCAGAGGTGCTGGGTGGGTGTGTACTCGGGCACTAGCCTGAGCCACCCCTGTTACCGTGGCTACGCTGCTACGTTTAGTGTGCTAGCTCGAGCAGGGCTAGCGTGTTTCTGTCTCCCTGCGCTGGGAAGCACGCTCCCATCTGCTGTACAGACAGACCCTCAGTAGTCCATGGGGGTGACGTTCAGTTTGCTGCAGAGGGGCTTCATCACCACAGCCCCACATTGGACTTGTGTAGAGAGGAGAGAGGCTCTGCAGGAAGGCTCGGCCCTTTCTTGTATACCAAAAAGGGGCTCGGCCCCCATGCCACACAGAATAGCATGGAGGGTAGGGAGATGGGCAGGCCAGGAGAAGGGCCCCAGGATCTGTGTTTTCATGGGTACTGTAAACTCCAACACCCCCCCCAAGGCAACTGCTGCAGAAGGGCAACTGATGCACTTTAGCCCAGCTCCCTGGCCCCAAGTTTGGGGAGCCCAACCCCCTTTTCTGCACTTCATTTTCCTCCCCCATAGAGCCCAATCACTCAGCTTTGCTTGAGTAAGGAGAATTTTACTCCATCGCTGTAGTTGGGAGATGTGAATTTGTTTGGATTAAGGGCAGCAGAATTTAATTCCATTATATTTTCCACAAATAGCTTCTAAGAGGAAGCAAAATGGATGGGATAGTAGCTTAGAGTGCTGTGACACTGAGTATCACATATTTACTGTATTTACAAGCAATAGCAAGCACACTCCAACCCTTTTAAAAGAGACGGCATTGGCAATGGTAGCCAAAGTATACAAAGTGGAGGGTACAAAAGTTTGTTTGCTTTCACTATGAGAAGGTCTGGTTTATTTTTGTTTCCTTTTTTTTTTTCATAGCAAAGAAAATGAAAATGACGATGTGTTTTTCAGGCACTCACAGGTTGGTATCTTCATATTTTTGAGATTTGGTCCTGGGCAAAACGAACAGCAAAGTTGAATTTTATAGAACTAGCTGCTCAGGAAGGTAAATGCTTCAAATGAAATGTTGTAACTCTGAGGCAGCGCCCTGACCTCCAGAATGAAGTTTGCTTTGTTTTTCTCCTGGATATAATTGAACAATGAGGCTTAACATCTGTTCCTTTCCCTGTAACCCCTACTTATCAAAAAACCAAAAGTCACTGGAGTCAGCAGTTTGACGTTGAGTTCCATAAAGATCCTAGTGAGCAGGGCATGTGACTGATTAGTTCACCGGGTACTGAGATTAACTTGGTCTCTCCTGTTTTTTTCTGAAATAATTTTGGTCTTTTATATATGACTTCCCATTGTGGTTTCCTAATCTTGGTGGATAAATTTTCATGTCTGATGCAAATTAATTTTTTTTCCCCCTTTCTCTCTTGGGAATGGTGACTTGAGGGAGGGAATTGCTTATTTAGAAGGGGTCTGTTTCTGCCCTATGCTAATCATTTTTCACCGTGGCTTCTTGCCACTATTCTAAGAAACGTACCCTGAGAAGCCAGCTAGATATGGTTTAATTGGAGTTATGACCTGAAAAGCATTCATGCCATCTTTTTACGTCACATTTCTTTTCCTGTGGTTGTGCCTGCACAAGACTTTTTTCCCCTTAAAGTTGCAATACGACGAGTGCAGCTCTGCCGGTAAGTGCCATAAAAGGAGTGCCAGCGTAAGTAGGGCTGCCGGCATTTTAATCACTGGTTCGTTTAGCACTGCTCAGCAGGTCTAGACAGCACAGCAGTTAAAATGCCACTGGAGACTTATCTGCACCAGCGCCCCTTTAGTTACTACCACTGGTGGAGCTGCCCCAGTGGCAGAGGGAGATTTTAAGAGGGTCGGGGAAAAGAAAAGGCTATTGTGGACAAGAGCTATCTGTATTCCACGTGACGGGTTGGAGGTTGAGAGGGGTATTGCAGCTGATATTTTTAAACCCATCTCTTCGCGCTGTTTAAAAATAGTTGCTGCTGTTTTGTTGATGTTGTTAGACCCTTTGATTTCCAGCAGTGTCACTCTCCAGAAGCAGGAAGGGTAGGGAGAACCGGAAGTGATTGTCTGAAAATGATGAATCATTGGGCTCAGCATGGCCCTGTCAGGGCACATTGCTACAGAGGTTATGCAGGCCGTGTTTTCAGTGAGGGAGGTGGCATTGCCTTAAGGCTCAATTTGTAGCTTTGCCACAAGCTCTCAACTTGACCAGAATGCACAGTCTAGTCCCCAGTTCCCCCTGGGCTCCAGGGAGGGAAACAATCTGTGAGAGCCCTGCACCAGGTACAGATCACTACACGCCGGCTCAGCTGGGCTGGCTAGCACATTTATGGGGGCACAGAGGGTAGAGCCCAGGCTTCAACCTCTCCATTCTGTGTGGGAGAGGACACAGGGGTCTGCAGAGGCTGCTGTCTCCAAGCTCCTGCATGGTATGGACAGTAACTTCTAAGAGCTGACCCTTGGATTTCAAACTAGTTTTGTTTTGTTTCATTTTATTTTTAAAAATTCTGGAATATTAAATTATGGTTTCAAAATGAACTTCTCCTTATAAAGAACTTAAAATTCAATAAGAAAAGTGCAGCATTAACCCTGAGATCGCATTATATAGGAATTACAAGGTCAAGAAAATGTTGCATTCCTTCACGGTAGTTTTACATTCCTTGTGCCTTGTAAGCCTGTTGCTTAGGGGAGCTTAAAACATACCTTTGGTAACAAACAACTCATTCACAATAAGTGAAAGACTTTGACTTACCCTTCCACCCACCCACACCACCTCCAATATAAGGATTTTGAAGAAGATATGAGGAGCTTGCAAGTTGAGATAATTGAATAGGCATTGGTTGTTACTCATACAGTTTTTGGTTTGCACTGGACCCTGGATGCAGGCATGTAGAGCCCCATGTATTCTGCACTCCTGACGCGTTGGAATTTGCTAGGGTCCATCCTTTGCTGTAGAAACATGCTCCAGAATCTAAACTTTCATTTAAAAAAAAAATAGTTTCTAGCACTTACGGTTGCAAAGGAAACCTTTCCAAATCGGAACTGAATATAACCAATGTAAATGATGTCTGTCTGGGTCTGCATACACCCTGAAACAGTAGCTCTCAGAGGCATGTAAACTGTTCCCATTCATTTCCATGTTGACTTTGAAATGTAATGATGCCAATCTGTTCGTCAGCATATTAACTGCTGATCATATTGACATCCAGCTGATGTGCTCATTCCACAAACTAGAAGGGCTTCCCAGATCTCCCCAGGTCTTAAAAAAACGGGTGTGGGGGCTTCAACTGCAAAAACCTCTAGCTTCCACCTGCCAATGTTTATAATACAGTTAATGCATTTCCAGTATTCAACTCTGCAGCACATGAAACATGTCAGGGGTTGAGTAAAATAAATGGAATTTAATGCCAGATGAACTAGCAGAGGGGTTCTGTCAGGTGGTGGTATTTTCTCCCCAGTTAAATCACTAAAATCTTTAGTTTTTTACATTTATGCAGAGCTGCAAATGATTCCCCAGATGCAGTGAGACTTGCATAATTCAGGGGGTTAGCCACAGAATGGATAGTGTCTTGCAGCTCTGGAAAGATGTTCCATGTTTCGCAGTTCTAGTAGTTCGTTAGTGGGAGGGTCAGAGAGCCCTTTAAAACAAATGCAAAAGAGATTTGGATCCACTTCCAGCTGTCAGTAGAATACAGACTTCTGAACTCAATTCCAAGACATTTCTGTTTCTTTCTAACATTTTGAGATGGCTGAGCACGTTGTCATACACACTTCAGAATAAGAATCATGACTTTGTTTCTGTTTAGACAGCACCTTGTACACTTACTGCAACCAAAACAATAATCACTATCATCATTCCCCAGGCAGAGTTAAAATAAGCATAAAAGGTTACCTCTGCTTTGTTGTTGTCTTACCCATGAAGCACCACGAATGAGAGAGATCTGTATCTGTCAGTCACTTCCATTCTGGCTCTAGTACCAGCATTTCAACTATGGTGTTGAAATATGCTGCTTGCCCCTATGTAATCTTCCATCCCTAAAATGAACAGCTCAATAAAGGACATGATTTTTTGAAAGGGATCAGAACCTGACCTTCTATTTTGCAGCTCCAGTTTTGCCAGGTACAAATAAATCATGTAAATATCAGCCTACCTGATTTATTGATTTAGTCTTGTAGTTAAACTCTAGGTGGCATCAATTGCAATCCCAGTTACTTGCAACCACAATATTTGTTCCTAAAAAATGTAGCTGCGAAGGGTTTCTAAAAATCATATCCAAAGTGTCTCATTGTAAGATTTTTTTGTTGTTAATGTTACTAGTATCAACGGTATATCATGACTTCAGGCTGGTAAGATCAGTACAGAGTTCTTTAGATTTGTAAGGAATGGTAATATATTGACCCCTGAAGCATGCTGCTTCCCATTTTTTCTGTTGCTATTTATACTTCCAACTCAGCTTCATAAAGGCTGGAAGCCAGTTGCATCAGGCAACCAAAAAGAAAATTTTTGTCATTAAAATAGTGAACTATCCATGAAACTGTAGGTTGAGATTGTTAATTCAAATGCATTAGGTTACACTAGTGCACATCTGTCTTCTTGTCTCTCTTGGGTTTATGCCACCGTTATTCTTCAGAATGCCTAATGGTTTATTCATAGTATTAGGAGCTACATGAGTGAGTAA
>NW_020665140.1:6135805-6161504 GCF_002925995.2 Terrapene triunguis
ATCCATTTTTAAGCAAGAATTTCAAATATTGCAATCAACTAAGTGAACTCAAAGGAAAACACATGTCATTAAGTTACTATGTCAATTGAAATATTTACCCATCTGGAACATACATTTATATCTGCTGCAGATATAATGTATCCAGAGTCATGGAGAATCATGAAATTATAAGGTTGTTGTGGGAAAACAGTTAATTCTGTAATAAGGTAAATTACATTTTCTGGTTGCTGCCTTCTAAATGGTCCGTTTATTCCTGAATGTTCTGTTAGCTGCTAAAGAAAATAGTTTAGTATACTCTAGTTGCTGTAGAAACTTAGTATGTTTTTCCCCTCAGATGCTTTTATTAATTACATCACTTTGAAAGCTCATTGCGGGATTTTCAGTCTTAAATTAGTGTGATGACAACACGAGGGCAGATTATAAAATGGTACAGTTTGTCCTTTAGGGAGTGGATAACACTGTTTGTTTCTGCCCTGTCATGAATCCTGTTGTTATAGGAGTCTGTAATCATTTAAATCTCTTCAGAAAAAACAAAACAAAACACGTTTTTGTTGAATGTAAGGAAATATTTTAAATCCATATGTGGGAAGCAGCTTGTAAGATATTGGGTAGTGAACTGACATTTGTGCTCATGATACACACTCTCTAGTGTTGTCGAGTATTTCCTTGGTGCAATGTAAAACAGGGAGAGTTAAGTTTCTAATTCATGGTAATATCAGCTAGCATTGCCTTATTTTTGTTAACTAATGTTTTAAAAAGCTAACCTACCAAAAAGAGAAACAAAATGTAAAGTTATATAAATGCATTACATAGCAGTATTTATAAATACCAGGATCTTCAGCATCAAGGTTATAATTTTTTTTTAAAAATCAAGATATCATGCATATTCTCTGAGCAATTTTCTCTAATGTAGAATATTCATTGCTTTGCTGAAAACAGTAAAATTGTTACGCCTTAGAATATTGTAAGTAGGACACAAAATTCGTATGTGATTTAGGGACACGCATGTATGCAGTGTCAATTCTGACAGCTCATTCTGTGCAGCTTTGAAGTGTGGGCTGGATCCAGTGTCACTGTCTGTACAATGACAATTCTCCTTAGAGTCAAGTTTTTTGGACACACAAACTCTCAGTATCATCATTTGTGCTATTCTGTATCACTCACTGGATTGCTAGAAGGGCTTTTTGTTTGTTTTTAACATTCTGCTTGTCAGTTACCTACTTCACTATGATCTATCAGTTAAGAATAAACTATGCTTACTGAAATCAAGTATTATGTAACAGTTTATGTATATATGATCACTACTCTGTGTGTGTATGTATATATATATATATATGTATATATTACTACTGCCCACTCTGAATGCTCTGTGTTTGTATAGGTGTATATACATACATACGTGCTTTACTTTCTCTTTTCTCTGGCCACCCCATTCTGAGTAGTTCTGAAGATCATTATTCAAAACTGTTCAGATTCCTGTGCGTTAGCAGCCCTCAGGGACAGCTGCTCTACTTTGTCTGATAGTAACAGAACTATTCAGGAGATCAGAAAGTGATATACACTGTGTGTGCACACAGCATATATGCTGTTATGCACACACAGTTGCAGTGTATCTGGAGTGGGAGAATAGCAGTGATTTCTGCATGAACACGCAGCCTATGTAGTATTCAGTGGGTGAATAATAGTGAAGCAAGCAGCAGTTGCTTCCTGCTAGATATAAATTATGGATCACTTACTTGACAGCAGGTTGTGTGCTTTTAAAAAAAAAGGATACTTGCTCTTTCCCTGCATTTGTTTGGCTTTTTCCCAGGGTCCGCACTACTTCCAGCTGCGATGCCAAACCCTACTGCCGTTTAGAATTGCGCAACATTGCTTTTAATGCCCAGAGCTCCTCCATAAATAGTTCTGCTCTCCCCACGCCCAGCTAGCAAACAACCACAGGAAATCAGGGCATGTGCAGCCAGCACAGCTTAGCTGGCACTAATTGATCTGAGCCTGCACAGCCTGCATGAGAGAGAGCATTCGTGTACGGGGCCTGCGCTTCTCGCTCTCCAGAGCTGCTGCTGCCTCAGGAGCAGCGACAGCTGCTTTTAAAAGACACCATGTTGCTACTGTAGCCTTAGCAACAACAGCGGCATTTTTGTTGATGTTCCAAAGAGTTTCACTTCTTTAAGGAAATGCACCCACCCTCTCTTCCCCGCTCCATCCCTGTTCTTGCCAGTCAATGATTCGAGGCTTTTTTCAGCTGCATGCAGTTGTCTGGACAAACAGCCAAAGGAGCTCCTTGTGGCTTTCTAAACAAGGAAAAGTTCAAGGAAAGCAGATGGACGGATGTTTTTGCCAGTGTGAGTGACCAATTAGCATTTCGGGGTCACTGAACTGGGAATTTAGTTTCTGAGCTGGAAACATTGTGGACTGTTTGTTTTTGATCTTTAGCTTAAAGGAACACACTTGTTGCTGCAGCTATAGGTATTTTTTACCTCCCTCTGAACATTACTTTTTTTTTTCTTCTTCTTTTTTTGCTGTGTGTTTGGGATTATAGCAGATTTCGAGCATGAAGATTCAGGAGCACCCGAGCATTCCTGAAACCAAATTACAGAGGAACCAAGATGCTGATGGTCAGGAAGACAGCGTCGTCTCAGAAGTGCCTCGGCTGGACTTGACAGCCTTGTGCGATGACAACAGCTGGGAAGGTACAGTTGTGTGCTTGCTGGTATGACACAGAAAGAGAGAATGAGGGGAACATGAGTGGGGTGGGCGTATCTTTGGGCTTATAGTGCCTGGCCAAAAACACAGGAAATGTATTTTGATCTGAAGTCTTGAGAAACTGGAAATGGAATATTGGATTGGTGCCAAGTCTGATTGTAACTTAGGGAAAGGTGGGAGAATGTGTTTGCTCCTTTCTTGCAATGATTCTTCCTTTCTGATTAAGGATTATTCTTTTCATGGTGTTTTGCAGCCCAGGCTAGTGAGGAGCTGGATCCTACTTAAGCAAAACTGAGTATTTTATAGACAGAAAAGAATATCCTGCTTTCTCCCTGTGCTACCCCTTCCCACTCCCATCCTACATAGATATGAAAATCAGAGTTCAAGAAAGACTGGTCTATTTCCTGTCCTTTACTGGTCCTTAGGGACAGTGATTCCCTAGTCTATGTTATACTCCATGTAGAATTCTATTCACCAGGTAAAAAAGTGATGTTAAGTTGCTTGCAGTTCAAATATCTTAATGCTGTGTCTTAGTTCGTTTTTCCGGAGGTTTTTTTGCACTGACTTCGTTAATGGGTTACCTATATTCAGATGCACTCAACGATCTTTTCAGTATAGCACTTTGCAGAGATTAATGCAGGAGTTGTTTGTTTATTGTTTACATTGCATGTAAATAAACACTGAAATCATACTCCTGAGTAATTTACACCATATATGCTGCATGTTTGTGGGGAGGGGAGCCACCTATTATAATTAGCATTTTCCTGTCAGCAAAATGGCCAGGCATTCTGGTCTATCCCAGTGATGCTAAGGGGTCACGTTGCTAAGAAAAATAACTCTTTTTTTAATGCATATTTGTTGAATTACACATTTTGGGCCCAATCCTGAGAGATGCTGAGCAACTCCACTGCCACTGACATCAAGAGGAGTTGAAGACGCTCAGCATCTTTTTGGATCAGATCAATTATGATTCCTGCCTATATCCCTTTCTCCAGTGTGCAAGTGAGTGTGCTTTTGGTGTTAGTCCTGAAACTTGGCAGGCGTGGATTGGGAGGGGCTCTTGGTATAGAAAAAGAGTGTTTAAAAAGAGAGAGAGAGAGACAGACAAGCGTGTAACAGGCATCTGCTACTCTGAAAAACAAAACCTGTGAGCAGTGCAGCATGTTGACAATGGCCAGGTTCTTTGTTCCTGGTTCCACAGCCTACGTGACACATGTCTTCTGCTTTCCATGTAGGAGGGACTAGTGATGACAGTGTGGGGCTGGGCAGACCAAACCAGTAGCAGTGGGTGCTCCTGATTCAAAGTCAGGCCACCAGCTACCTTCAGTGGCACTGAATTTCTCCACCCCCACCTCCAGCCTGGGACTTCCCTAGATGATATCATCATGTACAACACATCTGATTAAAGGGCAGCACGTACTGCAAGGAAGTCTCCCCAGAGACCTCTGATTCATTATATTTTATTGGGATTCTAATTAGCCATAACCTGAAGGGTTTGGATAAGCATAGGAGTTTTTGTGTTTTTAAAGGTGACAGAGGCAAGAATCTCCCCTGTGTATTCTGCTGTCACTTGAACCTTTTGAAATAAAGATTATTTTCTTTCCTTGATGCCTGCGTGTAACTCCCATTGACATTAACGGAGTCATATGTATGCCTCAAGGGGAGAATAGACTGGTAAGCTTGGCTCCCAGAAACTGTCCCACCTCGTGATACAAGCTTTAGTTCCGATACAAAGAACTTTTCTGGAGATGTTTTGACTTGCACAGGGACTCTGGACCATTTTCATGAAAATGAAAGGGGTGTGTGTGTGTATATATATATTCTAAAAGCACTTCTTTCAGACTCTTTTTCTTCCTCCTTCCTGTTTAAAACACATATGTGATGGAAGAGGAGTTTGGCAAAAGGGACAGCCAGAGCAGGTGAGACATATGTCAGTTGTCTCAAATGTCACCATTTTGTAGTTGCAGTACGAGTGCAGGAAAATGGTGGCTTCTGTGTCTTGGTGAACAGGAGACTTTGAACCCATTTCAGCTATGAACGTGTAATCAGTCTGGCAGTGGCTAAAAAGAGGAAGATGCTAGCCCAAACTCAGACATAATTTCCACATCTAGAGCCAGATTTTGTCTGTGAGATGACTCGTAAGTCACTGCTCACAAATATGAGTAAGGGGTTCACAGTCTGGCCCCTATTCTTATGATCTGGGCAGTCTGACCCACGTGGCAGTGTACATGCCTGCATGTCCTCCCTCTTCCTCTGAATTGGCACTGCAGCTCTGCTCACTTCCATGGTAAACAGCAAAATCTTCCAAATTCAAATATGGTAACAGTGTTCATCTTTGTGTTCTATTCAGTTCTGGTGTAACTGAGCTCAGAATCTGCCCTTAAAATCAGTGAAATGGCCAATTCCTTAGGAAAGCAGCTCAGGTTGTGGTTTGGACTTCCTGTGAAATTCTAGCATTGTGTACTCCTGATTGTATACACTGTTAGGTATTCAGAAGCCACAGAACACTAGGTTTCTGGTGGAGCGGCTCATAATTGGCTTGTGAACACAAATTCAGTAGCTGAGGTTCCCTTCATCTCCAGGTATCCCAGCCTCCAATTAAAATTCTTAGGAAAGGTCTGATGGGAAGCAGATATGAAAACAGTTCTACAAGATAGTCTTGTGTGGGGAATGGCTACTGTTCTCTTACCTTTACACACACAGACTAAATCTCATCATATTTAAACCACAATTTCTTAACGCAAATTAGTCTCTCTCTCCCTCAGGGCATTCTTCCAGGCACTTCACTAGAACTGTGACTGTTATCACTGAGTATCTTTTGGGGGTGGAGACACAAAGTAGCAATTATCCAGCCCACCTGAGATCAGCATCAGGTTAGAAATGTTCATCTTTGGACCGCTGTGACTTCAGAATGCATGGATAGCTCTGTGACCCACCCACCCCCTTCCCCTCTGTGCTCCTTGCTCTGATCTAAGCGGTCTACGGAGGTGGCCCACTTGTTGGCAGCTAGAATGAAGTCAGATTTGGGGCTAGTCTACATGTGGAGTTGTTGCTGATTAACTTTCTCTATGGACAGGCCCTCACACACAGAATGGTCATCCCCACATGGGGTGACATTTGTTCTGTCTGCATAAAGACTGACTATTTGGGTCCTATGCAGGAGGAGTTTGGAGAGGTGTAATCCTCCCTCCCCCCATCCCCCCATATACACACAAGGGCTACCATTCAGCTAGAGTAGCAGCTGCAAACTCTCAAGGGCTGGAGCCAGTGGATCTGCATTAAAACCATCTGCAGCTCCTGATGTGGGCCCTCCCTGGACCATCCCCACATAGCTGGCACACAGACCAGTCTTGTGCTACATAGGGTGTGCACAGGCACTCTGGTGCCGCCCCTTCAGGGCTTAGAGTATGGAGGGTCTTGCACCGGCCCCTTGCACCAGAATGAATTTCACTGTGGTGCCCATAGGCATTGAAAAAAGAAGCTATTGCTCTGCAGAGATGCCATGATTTTATAGGATACCTTCAGTTGACACAAATTGAGTGGGTTTTATTCTCAGAGCACGCAGTGGGTGAACTGGGCTGTTTCTGCATCAAATGCTAAAGTGAGGCACAGATAAAATGCATTTCATAAAGAGCAACACTGGCCCTGCAGCTCAACTCTGCTGCCTGTAAATGCGTTCTGTACTGGGCTGTTTGTGACTGCTAGGGTAGCCTGCAAAGTCAGTGAGTCTGTGCAGGCCTGCAACAAATAAAACAGAGCGTTTCCAGAACCGCTCCCACCACAAAGGATTTTAATCTAGTCGTGGTGGATCAAACTGCCAGGAGTGGAAGGGACACCCTGCTGCTTTCATAGTCTAACATTGCTTTGCAAAATTACCTCAACACTTTACTAGCTTGGGCCCCAAACCTACTCCCCCACCCTTTACCACAATGAAAAAATGATAGTGAGAACAACTAATGATATGTAACGTTCCCACTTGCCTAAGGCTAGTCATGTTTTTTTCAATGAGAAAGTGAAATATTGCTGGGATGACCCAAATTGTCTGTCCCCCAGTTTGCTGTCTACTTTGCCTTATTTATCTTGCAGTAGAGTATTAAAAGAACACTATAAACTAAAATTTAGACCAGATTTTGTAATAAAAATATTTTACAAAACCCACAATCAACAGCAGTGTTTTCACCTTATTTTTCTAATTACAGTGAAAACAGGCATTTTTAAACAAATAAACATTCTCCTGCAGTGTTGAAAACAGAAACATTGCACCACTGAGAACCTGAAAATGAACAAAAAATGATCAACAAAGGGCATAAATAATTACCAGTAAATTGAGTTTTTAAAATTCATTATTTGGTTAATCAACAGTGTTATTAATAACATATTTAAAGGGACTTGTTTTTAATGTAACCAATCTAAAGATGATAAATTGCCTTGTATTTTCTCACTGTTATAAACAGAAATGAAATAAATGTAATTTTACTCTATTTGGTAATTTCTCCTCACCATATAGTTACTTGCAACAAATAGTACTTATATTTTTATCATCATTTATTATGATGATTCGTTATTGTGTTAACAAAATATAAACATGGGTACATTAGGCATAGTGTGAATTTGACTTCTTTAATAGAAATTTTTTTTTATCCCTGAGCTAAGATGTGGTGATGCTTCATTAGGGCTATATATTATTTTGATACACTAAGAGAGGCCACAGTATAAGAATATTTTTTAAAATAAAAATAGTTATTTTCTCTACTGATACAGCACATTTCATTCATTATAAAACTAGTATGTATGTTACACTTTAAAATTGTATTAATTAATTTTAAAAGATCATTTTAATTCCCTTCATTTTCTTCTGCATTTTCAAATGGAATTTAGGGCAGCACCCCAGCTGATAAAAATTGGTATAGTTCAGTTGCTTCACCAGTTTACACTATCTGAAAATCTGGCCTCTGGCCTTCATGTTTTGGTCAGATATCTGTCTCCTTTAAGAAATACTGGTACAGCACTTCAGATATCATTGTTCAGTGTATGAATCCATTTCGCAACTGCATTTGCATCTGTATGCATAGGTATTTTAAATATGCTTAGGTGATGTTTCGTCCTGCAGGGGACCACATGAATTTTGTGAGGGTAAACAAAATAAAAATATAAACAATTCCCTATAAGAAGATAACAGATGGTCTTGAGATAACCATATAAATTTCTTCAGCCTAGAGACCACTACACTGCGTTCTCCACACCTCTTGATTAAAATACTGTTATTGTCAACTGAAGAACATCACTTATCCTTGCTATGGCCATTTATTAAAGCGGTAACATGGTAACATATCTATGTGCACCTACAGAATTGCACGCATGCACAACAGGTGGCTGAAAGCTTCAATGGCAGATTAGTTTTGGGACTATGAAAGGTAATATTATACCAGTATTGAAGAAGAGAGTGAAGGCTACAAACATAATACTAACGTTTGCCTTTTCCACACAAACTCGAAAGAGGCCAGGCTAAAGGAATTGAAATGGAAGTTCCAAACCAACAAATAGAATGTTCATACATAGACACTCTGAAGTGTTTACACCCATGTGCACAATCTCTAAGTAATTTCTTCCCTTATGCATGTCCCTTATTACTGAAGAATGAGAAAAGATATCCTAAAATAGAAGTGCTCTGGTTGCTGGTTAGAGGCATGGAGAGACTCCCCTATGGAGGAGAGGTTGACAAGACTGGCACTGTTTTTAGTTGAGAGAGAAGGTGAATAAGAGGAGACATGATAAAGGTATTCAAATTAATCAATGGCTTAGAGAAGATAGATAGAGCACTCCTATTCACCTTTTTACTCACACAAGGACAAGGGACATTCAGTAAAGCTGAAAGTATATGTAAAAGTGATAAGAACTTATCCAGTCCAAGAACTTAGCAGGTTTCGTAAAGTCTTAGTTGTTTATATAGGTAATGAGAGCTTCCATTATGAGATTGTTACATTAGGTAAGATAAACACATAAATGATACAAATCCTCATGCTTCAGGCCATAAGCCAACCACTAACTGAGAGGGACTAGGAGGAACCTTCCTCTTTGGGTCAGTTATTCTATAATTGTGCATGACAAGGAGCATTTGGCACTAACCATTATGGGAAATGAGATACTGGACCAGTTGGACCATTCATTGATCTGATTCCATACAGCAGATCATGTGTTCCTTTGCTACTTGCTCCATTTCTTTTCAGGCTTTGTTAGCCATTTTGACCTCCTGATCTAATTTTTTCTAAATATTATATACCGCAAATGGAACAACTAACCCAAAGAGTCAAGACCTCAAGGAATGAAAGTGGGAAATAGTCAGTTTTCTGTAGCTGCCATTTGTTCCATCCAAGTTTCAAACTTTCTTTCCTTTTATGACTTCCTTCTTCTCCCCCTTTCTGACCCATTCTCCTTTAGAATGTCCATTTCAGCTTTTCATCTGTATTTGAAATTAATAGTGGTACCGCACATGCCTCAGTCACTGCTGACTGTAAAACCGCTTATCTCAGAGCCCTCTTGAGTCATTATGATACTTTTTATGGTACCTGATATCTGGAATGTAAATCTACCTCAGGACAAAGTCACATACATCTTTGTTCACAGGTTTGGTAGTAGCTGAGTTTGTTTACTACTATATGCATTCCTTTTTGCCCTCATTTTTTCCCTTCTAAATCCCAGCAAGGCATAATGCTAATCCCACTGACTGTAAATCACCCAAATACTTCTTATTTTAGAAAGTCCTACTCTAAAGTTGTTAATTCTCCATGATGGGAAGAGGGATCGCTGGAAGAATTATATGAGAGTAACTTGACCAGTGAGGGTGGGGAATCAAAGGATGCCCCTTTTATACTGGACATTAGTTTCCACATTTCACTACCACAGGGTCTCAAAAGACCTTTCTGAAAACATTGGGCTGTGTTAAAATTCAGGGAAATAGTTGGATTCTGGAATGTGTATGGCTCCGAATCATCAAAGTTTGATTCAAGGGCTTGTAGATTGTGGGTTTATTTTTTAACCTTAAGCCTCTGTATTTTCTCTCTCTTTATTATTGGGTTCCTTCAGGATAAGGCAATTTAGAAAACATTTGCTGCAGAGATTATGCAAGGGAACTGAAGTTTACATATATATAGGGCCCTACCAAATTCAGGGTCCATTTTGGTCAATTTCACGGTCATGGGATTTTAAAAATAGTAAATTTCATGATTTCAGATATTTAAATCTGAAAGTTCATGGTGTTGTAACTGTAGGGATCCTGACCCAACTCTGAAGGCGTCAGCACAGAAGTAAGAGTGGCATGGTATGGTATTGCAACCGTTACTTCTGTGCTGCTGGGGGGTGGGGCGCTGCCTTCAGAGCTGGGCACCTGGCCAACAGCCACTGCTCTCTGGCCACCCAGCTCTGAAGGCAGCATAGAAGTGAGGGTGACAACCCCCTACAGTAACCTTGCGACTCCCCCAACAACTCTCTTTTGGGTTGGGACCCCCAGTTTGAGAAATGCTGGTCTCCCCCGTGAAATCTGTACAGTATAGGGTAAAAATAGCCAAAAGACCAGATTTCATGGTCTGTGATGCATTTTTCATGGTGATGAATTTGAGAGGGCCCTATATATATATATATATATATATATATATATATATATAATATAAAACACACTA
Source organism: Terrapene triunguis (assembly GCF_002925995.2). Classification (NCBI taxonomy): domain Eukaryota; kingdom Metazoa; phylum Chordata; order Testudines; family Emydidae; genus Terrapene; species Terrapene triunguis. The sequence continues at coordinate 6,146,188 of NW_020665140.1, forward strand.
GTGGTAACATGATGTACACATGTGTTGTGGTTTAAAAAAAATTACACATCCATCACAGCCGAATCAGTGCATCTTCTCTGCAACTGGGGTCCTTTTGGGCTTTTCTGGAGTCTGGCCACAAGTGAAGGTTTGCCTTTTCCATCTCAGAACCCTAGAAAAGGGCCATTGTGCGAATACCACCTACCATTCCTTCAGGAGTGACTTAACTTTCTGGGAACAGCATCAGTCTTTGAGGCAGAGGGGTGCAATTTACATTCCCATGCCAGTGAGGCTACATCTAGCCTTTGATGCATAAATAATGTAAAATGCTTTACACCCCAGTTGGTACTGAATTGAGTATTCCCTTGAATTCAGTAATGCAGAGGACAGTGGAGTACCTTAAACCTAATGGGCCACACGGTGGTTTTACAAGAGGATAGGAACACGGAAATGTAACTTTATGCAGTAAATGGAAGTGCTACGTTTTTCAAAATTTACAAAATAAAAAGGCCTGATCTCTCTCATTGGTATAAGATCAGGATCAGAGCCTGTATCCGCAGGAAGCAGATGATTCTATAGCTGTTTTAAGGCCCTTTCCAATGATTCATCACCCACTATTTGATGTTTTTTCTAACTTCTTTATTTGACTTCAGAACTTCTCGTTAGAATTGCATGTTCAAAGCACAACTCTTAGATCGTCTAATCCTGTGGTGCTAAGTAGGAGCATGCAAACCAGCTTAGTAAACTATCTGAACAGAGAATGTTAGACCCCTTATGGCATCTGGACAGAGTGATCACGGGATTGAAATGATTTTTTTCGGTTTGTTCCAGTATGCTAATCGGCATTCCCAAAACAGATTTCCCTTTCTCACACCCCCAGTCTTCCAAGATGGTTACTTTTACCGTCAGCTGATTAATTCAACCCGTGGATGGGAGATTTATTAGCAGTGCTAGTGTGAGAGAGACTGGGTGGCTCCAGGTGTTGTCGTTTTTTTGTTTGTTTGTTTGTTTTAATGTGAGAATGATTGAGCCCGGATGATTTATTGTTGTTAACACTTTTACAGCTGTAGTAGGCGAGGCACACCACAGAACAAAATAGTAAGATCTGAACCATGCTCCCATGAGATAAAAGTCGACAGTTAGCCATGATGCAGTGATTGAGGGTATCATAAAGCAGGGAGGGGATAAGGTGGGGAAGGATGGGGGGTTTACAACATTGGGATCACCTTGTTAATCATTTATGGCATTTGCACATCTTGTGAATCAATTGATTCCTCCTGCATGTACTGTTCTGCTGCCCTGAGTTACCTCCTTTATACCTGAGTATATTCAAGTCTGTTCAGTTCCTGCCCCAAAGGTTTGGACAGCAAAGGGGGAAGGTGATGTCAGGTTTAGTGTCTATTGGAATCAATGAGCAGTGGTGACTGACCAGATTTAGGGCTTAGTTCTCCCCTGCCTGGCACCTTGTGTAGTCATATGCACCTGTGCAGCATGCTCCCGTTCCGATCTGGTAGCATTTCACACTCCTCCTGCACTCGCCTTGCATACAAGTAAAGGGTGACCACGGGTGCCAGCCAGTGAAGAATCAGGCCCTCTCTCTAAAGGAGGGGGAAAGTTGAGACAAATATGGCTTTAAAAACTGGCCCATGTCTGTGGAGATCATTGAATGCATTTAGAATAAGGAAAATTAAAGCTCATTTTCATTGAGTGGTTTCAATTGATTTCCAGAGCCCATCCCAGTTTTCTCCTCCAGAGAACGAGAAGGCTTAGACTCCGACGAAGCTCACCTGTCCCCACAGGCCGGATGTCTAATTCGGCAGCTTCTGGATGAGGACAGCGATCCAATGCTGTCTCCTCGTTTCTATGCCTATGGGCAAAGCCAGCAGTACCTGGATGATACAGAAGTGCCTCCCTCCCCTCCTGACTCCCATTCATTCATGAGGTAGGTGGTGGTTTCACAGCGGCCATCTGAGCTGCAGGCTTTGCTCCCAGCGCTGCCCAGCAGCAAAGGACTGCAGAGTGGTAATGAGCAGCATCTCGTTTAGCAAGATAATGCCATGTGACCCGCTGTGTGGGTGGGGCTGGTGATCCCCACCGACAGAAGCCTCCTCACTTGCTGTTGCAATGATTTCTAGTGGTGGCTTCCAGGTTCATGCCTGGGTACCCAGGATACTTCTGTCACAATAAGGAGGCTGTCGCATCTTGCTGCAGTGTGTCTGTCATTACAGAGAGGCAGTACAATGCTGTGGACACCTGATTGGATTCCCAGCTCTGCCATTGACTCTCTGTGTTGGTTTGGAAAAGTCACTTAACTTTCTGTGCCCCAGGTTTCTTCATCTATGACATGGGAATAATGGTACTTACCCTCCTGTATAAAAAGGCTTTGAGGTCATCCTCTGATAAAAAGCACTTAAAGTGCTAATGAGGAGGAGGAGGTTGCCCAGGTAGTAGCGTGGTGAAAACTGTGTTGTGATATCCTACATACTGGTCAATATGTATTTTAAGGGATTTATAATTTGGTCGTAAAAACTTTCTCCCTGCTGAAATGTGGTCTGAGATCAGAGGGTTTTTTTAAATGGAAATAATTCGGACCTGGGAGTATGACAAATCTGGTGGAAATTCTGGCAAAGAATGGCAAAACAAATGTAGACACTCCCCCACCCCCATTTTTATTACCAGTTCCACATCATATATATGTACTTATATTTTTAAATTCAGTCTGAACAATAGCACATCACAGGCTATGCATTTGGGCCCAATTGTAGCTCATCCCAGGTGTTGTTACTCTTGTTTTAGCATGAGGGCTAAAGGTGAAGTAACTTGAACCACTCCAGAAGTACGAAATACCCTGAAAGTAGTGATGCAGGAGTGGCTCATCATTGACATTCAGTTGTTTTTATTCAGAGCTCCTGCTCGTTGGGAAATGTTTAAACTCTGGACAATGAATAATGTGAGAATATTCCCTCACCTCCCTCTCAGCCTCCCCAAACTCCCCTCCCTTGCAGGAAGCCTGGCTTCTGGAGGGAGGGCCAGTTACCAGTTCTCCATCACGTCTCTGGAGTTGGCCAGCTAATCTTCAGGTCTTGTACCTCATTTTAGAGAGCAAGTTGGTGGGCCTGCTTTCTCCTAAATTCCCTGCTTAGTTTCTTCTGAATCGCAGCAAACGGTCAACCTACTCACCCTCAATCTTCAATCACCTTCAATTCAAAGAGACTAACACCCCATTTCTTGGTCTCGCTGTTCCTGGATGCTAGCCCTTTAACTATCAATTACATCACGCCTGAATTTGGCTTCATGATGTTCACGGGAGTTGAAATGTACACCTCTACCCCGATATAACGCTGTCCTCGGGAGCCAAAAAATCTTACCGCATTATAGGTGAAACTGCATTATATCGAACTTGCTTTGATCCGCCGGAGTGCGCAGCCACTCCTCCCCCCCCCCCCAAGCACTGCTTTACCACGTTATATCCGAATTCGTGTTATATCGGGTTGCATTATATCGGGGTAGAGGTGTACTTACAATCAGGTGTAATTGACCATCTGTGCATGCAGATGTACGCTGGCTGCTTGCATAGGATCTGACTGCATTCTGTGCTCCCTACAGGAGACGGAGTTCTTCTTTAGGATCTTGTGAAGATGACCGAGAGGATCTGACACCTGCACAGCTGACCCGGAGGATTCAGGGGCTTAAGAAGAAGATCAGGAAGTTTGAGGACAGATTTGAGGAGGAGAGGAAATACAGAGTAAGTTCTTCGCAAGTGAGCATATGTAAGCAAATGAATAGAGACCAAGCTGACAAGGTCTTCAGGGGAGATTTTCAGATACAGCCCGAGTACCTGGAAACAGAGGGAGGTGGAGCTGCCACACAACCAACGGAAAGCACATATTCATGTGTTAGCACCGCCAAGTGAATTCCCTTCTAAAGCATTAGGTGCTGGGAGTGCATGCAGGAAGTAATCTAAGAAACTGTTAGGATTTTTATTACCTGTTTAGTAAATCTGCCCAAAGTTGGTAACTGTGTGAGCGAATGGCTAAGTTAAACCTCTTATTTATTGACAGTTGGGCTGATGGGATGCACATCGTGTTTTAGTGAGGTTCTCACTCTGGGGAAAGCAGTAACTCCAGCGTACTCATGTACTCGGGAGGGATGGGGAATGCGCTCCTTGACTCTGGTTCCTGCACCCTTGCAAAGTGCTGCTGAGCAGCACATGTGAACTGTTCTCCAGTCACTGCTGATGTTTTCTTCTGATGCACAGGAAGCTTTCTAAGGGAGAATAGATTCACACACACCCACATTTGCTAGTGATTTAACCGGAAAAGGTTAGTTCTGAAACAGTCTTGTCTGTGTTAGGAAAAGCTGGCACCAGACAGGAAGAGCGCCCTCCTTCCTTGTTTGGCAGCTGCTGCAGATGGCAGTGATGATTCAGTGTTTCTCCTTTACAATATAATATCTCGTACTTTCCACCTTCAGAGTGCTTTACACACATGAATTAACCCTTCCAGCGCCCTTGCATGAGAGTTGTTATCCATGTTTTACAGAGGGAGAAACTGAGGCAGGAAGTTTTAAGAAAGTAGCCCCAAGCCACAGAGGGAGTTAATAAATAGAATTGTGATTGGAAAGCAGAAGTTCCTGGCTCCCTCTGCTATGGCCAAACCTCTGCTGTAGGCAGTAAACCTGTTTATACAGATCTCGGTTTGAGGTTCTCTCCCCGCTCTCTTCAGAATGATTTCACTGTGGATTTCTGTTCTCTTCCTCTAGCCTTCCCACAGTGACAAAGCAGCCAACCCAGAGGTGCTGAAATGGACAAATGAACTGGCAAAATTTCGGAAGCAGCTTAAAGGTGAGTAACTGGCAGGAGGAAAATGTCCTAGATTGACTTTTACCTATCTTGAAATGCTTCATGGATCTCTTATCCAGGAACTGAAAATATTCTGTTTTTCCATCCCCATCCCAAAAAATCCATCTAGAGTCAAAACTAAAGATATCGGAAGAGGATCTGGCTCCTGTGATGCGCCAGCGGAGCAACACACTCCCCAAGAGCTTCGGGTCACAGCTTGAGAAGGAAGATGACAAGAAGCAAGATCTGTCCGATAAATCTGCAAAACCTGCGGTGGAGGTGACCTTAGACTCCATCCAGAAGAAGCTGCAAGAAAAACGAGCAGAGACGAACCGGCCGGAGGACATTAAGGTACAGTGCATGCAGGTCAGGTTGGGTGTCAGGACTTCAAATACAGTCCTGTAATGCACAGCTGTATGCCAGCTTCTGAAATCCATGCAAGATCTTGCAAACTGCTGAGTTTAGAATCTAGTGATATTGATATATGTATAACATACAACATTTTTAAAGTAGTTTTACTTTTCACTGGAGCACTGTAACATCAATTTTTGTCAAATAATCTTTAATTATGATACTACATTGGTTATGCTTAGTCTTTCTTTCTCTTTCTCTCGTTTTTCTGTGGCATCTCTCACCAGAGGGTTGAAGTACGGAATTGATCATTTCGATTCTCAAAGAACTATCCACATTGAATTTCATAATGGATTTTGTTCTTTGCCTATCCCAGGTTCCAAGAAGTGTTTGATGTGCTTTTGTTTCTGGGTTCCCCCTTCTCATGTTTGGGTTTCCCTATCTTCTGTTATGACGGGAAGGCTTAGGCAAATCACGTGGGTCTTTTCGCACTTTCTGAAGATGGGCATGCTTTGGCTTAGTCTTATCTTTCCTGCTAGCTCATTCAAAGTCGATCACCCTTGTCTGAGGGCACTTTATCTCCACTCTTAAAAGTTTCATATCTGGCCCTGTTAGCTACATGGTTGTCTCTGAGGGTGATTGTCTCGGTCTGATGTAGCTAGTTCCTGAAATGTTGATAGCCTTGTACATTAAGGCCTTGAGATCGCTGACATGTCATCTAAGCAAAACCTTTTTCTGAAAAACAAAAATGTAATCCTTGACGACTGCTTTTAGAAAAGGTGCAGACAGAATTCTCTCATTGCTTCGGATTTGCAGGACAAAAAGCTGCAAGTTGAGAGATTTCAAAAGTGCTTGTTCTGTGGGGGGCTACTGTAATATTGGGTGCAGTGATGGGACAAAAGAATGTCTGGGGTTGGATTCGAAGGACAAGTGTCTCGTGAAAGACTTACACTGATATGTCCTCTTACATCAAAATAAATAATAAACCTTAACAATTACATAGCACTTTAAATTTTCAAAGCACGGTAAAAACTAATGAATCCCCTTGATGAACACACAAACCCTTACCCCTGAAATCTAAGTGTCATTTAGCTGTAATTTGTTTCCATAACACATAACATGGGCCCCTTATGGTAACAGTTCCTTAAAGTGCATCACAGGATAAGGGATTCGGGGAAGTAGTGGCAAGTATTGCAATCTTTATTGCAAAATAATGTGGCTTATTCTTTCAAAGTACAGTATGAATGCAGATAAGGCTAAAGCTCAGTGTTCTCCGAGTGCAGAAATGTGACGTTTTTTTCTCTTCCCCCTCCCTCCATCTTTTATACAGGACATGACTAGAGATGAGATAGCAGCTGAGAAAGTGGCTCTTCAGAAAGCACTCTTATATTATGAAAGCATTCATGGAAGACCGGTACGTACCGCAGCACACATGTAAAATAGTTGCTTGAATTGTCTTCGCCTGTCATAATTAACCTCCCACCACCTTATAAGTACACAAACACCCACACTGGTGGGGGAAAAGCGCAATGATTTTGTTAATCAGTCCCAGCCCCTTTACTCAGGGCAGTCACTCATCTGGTGAGAAGTGCTTTAGCCCTGCATTAACTGCTAAGTTTAGTGTCTATCAGAACAACAGGCTCTTAATTATGATTGGTATCCCTGAGCCTTGCCCTGGTAGAGGCTGGCTGGATGTAAAGGGAAACTCATTTGTGACGTTGATAATATGAGAGAGAGTAAATGCATTTGTCACCTTTCTGAGACTGTTGTAACAATTGTTTAAACAGCGCACACCTCTGGTAAATGCTAAAGTTTTCTAGTTCCACTTCGCCTGCCTTCTGCTGCCAATGTATCCGAAGGTGCCAAGTTAGCAAATTCTCTCTCCCCTTCAGTGTGCTGATGCTTTGGAGTCCCTGATCCCGTCTTTTCCCTCACGCCTGAAATATTTGCTTCTCAGCCCGTTGTTCTAAAATTATTTACTTTAATTTCGCCCTCTCAACACCATCTCCAGGGCTGCCCAAAGGCCACATGATTATTACTGCCTACACTCAGCCATCTAGGTAACAGACTTTTATTACTGTGTAAGGCACAGCAACAAACCATTCCAGGAAAGTGATTTGTCTTTCCTGTCTCCTCTCAGAGTCCGGATTCTGCTCTCACAGTGATGTAAATCAGGGGTAATCCCCCACTGAAGTTAATGAATGTACACCCAGGTAAAACCAGTGTGAGGGCAGAATCTGGCCTGTTGTTATAATATATTTTTCTTTGTTTTTTATTAGCATAACTGCTTCTTAATTTTTTTAAATAAGCTACTTTTACAACCCAGCAAAACTGAACCTAGTAGGAAGGGAGGCTGCAGCAGACCAGCTTTCCTGTTTCCAGCTACTGGCATTGCTGCAGTGGAAAAGTACTGAGAGATCTAGGATAATGTGGACAGTTGGGCCACTTTTTTTTTTTTTTTTTTTTTTAAACTAAACAACAAAAATCAGTGGAGCTCAGATTTATTGTGTAACTGGGTCTGCACCGGTGTCAGATGAGCCTGCAGAGGTGGAGGCTGACCAGCTATAGTTAAACCAGAGAGTCTATTTTTGCAGAATTCCTGGAGCCACTCTAACGAAGCAAGAAATGGTCTGTTCTTCATTAGCTGCTGTTTGCCACATGGCGTGGGCCTGAAATTTCGACCAAAGGCTCCGTTATGCTAACTGCTTTTTCATAGAATCGTAAGATTGGAAGGGACCTCGAGAGGTCATGTAGTCCAGTCCCCTACACTTAGGGCAGGACTAAGTATTATCTAGACCATCCCTGGCAGGTGTTTAGCTAACCTCCTCTTACAAATCTCCTTTGAGCGAGATTCCACAGCCTCCTTAAGCAATTTATTCCAGTGCTTAACCACCCTGACAGGAAGTTTTTCCTAATGTCCTACCTAAACTGCCTTTGCTGCAATTTAAGCCATTAATCCTCAGCGGTTAAGAAGAACAATTTTTCTCCCTCCTCCATGTAACAACCTTTTATGTTCTTGAAAACTGTTATCATGTCCCTTCTGTCTTCTCTTTTCCAGACTAAACAAACCCAGTTCGTTCAATCTTCCTTCATAGGTCATGTTTTTTAGACTTTTAATCATTTTTGTTGCTCTTCTCTGGATTTTCTCCAGTTTGTCCACATCTTTCCTGAAATGTGGCACCCAGAACTGGACACAATACTCTAGTTGAGGCCTAATCAGTGCAGAGTAGAGCAGAAGAATTACTTCTCGTGTCTTGCTTACAACACTCCTGCTAATACATCCCAGAACGATGTTTGCTTTTTTTTTGCGACAGTGTTACACTGTTGACTCATATTTAGTTTGTGATCCACTATAACCCCCAGATCCCTTTCCGCAGTACTCCTTCCTAGGCAGTCATTTCCCATTTTCTATGTGTGCAACTGATTGTTCCTTCCGACGTGGAGTACTTTACATTTGTCCTTATTGAATTTCATCCTATTTACTTCAGACCATTTCTCCAGTTTGTGCAGATCATTTTGAATTTTAATCCTATCCTCCAAAGCACTTGCAACCCCTCCCAGCTTGGTATCAGCCACAAACGTTATAAGTGTACTCTCTATGACATTATCTAAATCAATGATGAAAATATACAGATAGGGACCACACATCTTGAAGAACCTCTAGTGACGGGTGAGGAGCCTCCATTTCCTCTGCGCACTTAGGGATTCTTTTTCCCAGTCCAAACTTTATATTTATTTATTTTTTTACAAAACATGGGAGTTTATCCTCTTTGAAGTGGCATTAACTGACGGTTCGGTTCTCTGCCTCAACAGGCACCTTTTCATGTTGTTTTCTAACCCTTAAGGACAGCATGGTCCAACAGCAAAGCAGTGCCAGGACATTCTACCCATTTTTAGGTCCCAACATAGCCTAGGCAGGGAGGATATGATCCTGATTCACCACTGCATTACTCCGTTTTGTGCCCTCGTAACACCATTAAAACTATCTAGTTACAGACAATAGTTCACAGGTTACAAGGCAACGCTGGCTGCACCAGCTAATGAATGTAATCACATCAGCATGAAACCCAATGAAGACCATGGTGAACCTAGCCTTGCAAGTCTTGTAAATGGGTGGTGTATCTCTGGGCTCCGTACTGCTGTTTACATTCCTCCCTTCTATCCAAAACCCCCACCCAACCCCCACAAAAACACCTTTAGGGGGGAAAAGAAACCTATCCTGAACAGAATCAACCTAAAACAAAACAGCAAAAAAGTAAATTAATAAAATCTAAACTATCCGAAGCGCACACCCTACCCAAAGCAGAGTTTTTACACCAGGGACTTTTCTGTTGCTATCAGTTTTACATGGAAGGTTCTCAGATACTACAGTGATGAGCAGCACTTTAAAATCCTAATGTAGCTAGATAGAAATGACATCACAATCAGTTAAAGGCCCTGCCCTAAGAGCCTTCTAATGTAAACTTAGAGCAAAGATACAAGGGAAGAACAGACCTAGGATGTGGGTAAAGACACTGGTGAATAAAATGAAGAGGATAAACTATATGGTCATGTGAAATATTCTACTTGCTGTTTTCCAATCTCACCCACGATATATTAAAGATACAGAAACCCATTTAATCAAACCATTCTGTAGAAGTGTAGAGCTTCACTTTCTCATGCACCACTATTAGCTAGTGTAGGTTTAAATCTCCCCCTCTCCTCTCCTACATTCTCCCCAGTCATTGCAAGGGAGTTTTACTCCCTAGCTTTGTTCCAGAAGATGAGCTGGAGAGTAAAATGAGCAATTCTATGCTAACAACTTGCAGGCATCTTAGGAGAGAAAGTGCAGAGGCAGAGGAGAGGCATTGCAATGTCATTTTACGTAAGGTCTGTAGATCAGCATGCTTGGGGAGGGGCCTCCAAGGGAAGGCAGTCAGTTAGTCATCACAGCTCCTTTCCCTTGTTCCTAGGTCAAAATTGTCACCCTGTTCTGGGATAGCAGACACAAGAATGTGGGTGTGAGCCCTGTGCTTTTGGCCACGAGTACAGAAGTGGCCACAGATGCGGACTGCCTAGTGTGTAGGGGGTTTTGTGATGAGGACAAACGAATACTAGTTTGAGCCTAAATGTCTTGCCCTCCGATTATCCACATTACAAAAGCACCACACAGCTGGAAGTTATGCCAAGGATTGGAAGAGCAGGGCTAAAGGTACACTGGCAGGTCAGAGTGGCAAAGTTCATGCTATACTAATCTCAGGACCATCGCCATTAGCACATCATTCTTGTGAACCCAGATAAATGAGGGTGCAGGAGCATACATTACAGACTAGAGTATCTGCTGCCAGACTCATGGTCCCATTCTTTCTTGCTTTTCAGGTAACAAAAAATGAGCGCCAGGTGATGAAGCCCTTGTATGACAGGTACCGCTTGGTCAAACAGATCCTCTCCAGGGCCAACAGCATCCCTGTTATTGTGAGTACAGCACTTCTCAAGAGGGGATTGCTTTGGTTTGGTGAGGGAGCTTTTTTGGTGGAAGGAGGACAGGAGAATCACACCTCTGCACAGTTACAGAGGCCCAACCTCCCTCGTCACCAAAGAACTGAGTACCTGAACGACTGCAAGTCAATGATACCACAGCAGCTGGGACTAGCGAAGAGCTGGTCAAGGACTCCAGTGCCCATAGCTGGATGTTGAGCACCTTTCACCTTCTGGTGCTCCTCCTTCCATTGGGTTGCTGTTGATTTTTCATTATATGGTTTTTGGCTAAGGCCTCACCTCCTTTTTCCCTCAACATCATAGACTCAGTGTTGGTCACTTACATTGGCAGGAGTAGAGACTTGTGTCTTGCCCACACTGCTGAGGAGCTCAACTACACCAGCAGCCAGACTGCCCAGTTTGTCTGAAGGAGAGGACAGGACAGGCAGTCTCTCAGTCCTCAACACTTACTATCAGAATACACCAATGGCTGCTGCTTTCTAAGTTGATGCAAGGAGTGCTACCACTTCCACTGAGTCCCACACATCTGTCCTGCAGGGCCATTGTCATCAGCTCCACGTACACGCTTTTATCTTCAGTGACCCAGATTTGAAGCTACTTATGTCCCACAACTGGTATTGCCCTTGTCACTGGCCCTAAAATTATTGTGCTATAAAACACATACGCACACTCGTTTTGCCCTGCTGGTGAAAGTAAGCTGTTTTATATTGGTCTCTGCCTGCTCTTTGTTTCACGAATGATCCTTTGTCCTTTTTCTACTGCCAGGCCACGCTTGTGTCTTGGCAGCTGTTTTAATAGGGCGTCTGTTCAGAAGAACAGACCGGCGAAGTGTTACTCCGAGCAGTCAGACACACTGGCAAGCACGCTTTTCAGGGCATTCTCGGCATGTCCTGCTGTATTTTTAAAAAAAACCCCAAAACTCCTGGAATCACTGTTGTGACTGGTCCGCTGCGTGAACTAGATACGTAAGGCTAGCAAGTAGAAGGAAGCCATCCAACCCAGCAGCCACCTCTTGGCAGTTTAGAGCCAGCTTCTCCAAGGAGCTCAGTTCCCATTCAGGCACCAAAATGAAATGGCCAGAATTTCAAAAGTGCTCAGTCAGCCCCCAGCAGCTGCCATGGAGAACAATGGTGCATGTCTTTCCCCTTTCCCCACCTCTCTGAGAACAGTGGGAGCTCCTGGGGGCAGAGCACCTTTGCAAATCCAGCCATGTCAATTAGGTGCCTAAATGGGAACTGAGTTATTGAAAGTCTGGCCTCAGTTGTGAGTGCTGAGCACTTTCGAAAATTGGCCCAGTGGAGTTTTTCAGGGCATACAACGTAGCTGCAGAGAGCCACGTGTTGTCTTTATACATCTATGGGGTTGCTTTTGCTGGGTTTTTTTTCTTCTTAAAGCATTTATTTTCCCGCTCATGCACAGCTGGCCCTTCCATTCATAGTGTTGTGTTTGCACGCACTTGGAACTGATGTCCATTGCTAAGCAGCGACTTGAAAAAAAACAAAACCTTTCTCTGCTTCAAGGTTTTCGCCAGAAGTTTTTTCTTTTAAGAAGCAGTTTTCTTACGATGGTCTGGATGAGCTAAAAGAGTCATGGAGATGAGAGGAGAGCAAGAGAACAGGTGGTGGAGGAGAAAGGGGTTCACAATGTAACCTACTTGTTAACACCTGTCACAGGGTTCCCCCTCCAGCAAGCGGAGAAGCCCTTTGCTGCAGCCAATTATCGAGGGTGAAACAGCTTCCTTCTTCAAGGAGATAAAGGTGAAGACTTCCAGCTGCTAACTAATTGCTCAGTCTGCATCAGTTTCCCCTTCCCGCCAATGACAGAGATTGATTGATTGATTTTTTTTTTCATTAGTATTGATTCTTTGCAGTGTCTCAAAAAAATAATAATCAGTAGCTGCTTAAGCCTAGCCAGTTTTGAACAAATCCCTCCTTTATGTTACTGCAGATCAGCCTACAATATTTCCTTGGCTTTGTGTTTTTCCTCTCCACACATAATTTACTTTGTAAAACCTTCACGATTATTGGTTGCACCTCTGCTTTCTTTTGCTTTTGAATATTCCTCACCAGTTTTTTGCTGTTCTTTTTCTCACACCAAAGCTCTGAGGCTTTTATGCCACACCACGGCTGGGTTGGGCTTTCCCAGAACACGAATAGGTTATAGGCTAGCACACACGTATAGGTTGTGGAAATTTACCCACACCTGTTCACCTCCTGGCTGGGTTCAGTTCTTATTTTACACTTTGAAACTACACTTCTAGAAGCAGAGGAAGTACAGCTTAGTTACGTTAGTGACTATTTGATCTGGTTTGTTTGCTTGGATTTTTTTTCACTCTGTGCTGCCATGGGTTGGTATTTCCCAGTGTTAAGAACTGATGTGAAAACATTGGGCCAGATTCATTACTGCCTAACTGCATGTGCCTTAAATAGTTAACGCACTAGGGATTAATGTGGTCCATATTACTTTTGTCCAAGAAAGTTCAATCACCAGCACCAAGAGGCTTAGCATATGACACAATTATCTGCATGCTTTTTATTGCCATCACAGTATGAACAAGAGAAACATGCTGCAACGCATTCTGATTTCATGCCCATTTGTCTGTTAACCATCCCAAACTGGGTAATATTGCAGATACTATGAACTAAATATTCTTTAATTATAATTATTGCAGGCTAAATATTAATTGCATATATGAAGTAGATATTAATTAAGGTGAAGCTACAATATCATACATGTTAAGTGGCTGTGTGTTTACATAGCTCCTTATCCCTCAGTGACTTGTTTAGTATTGAATAGATAATTGCTGAACCAAGCCTGAATTAAGGGCCATATTCTTTTAAAGTGTCCTCTAATTTTGCACCACCAACTTTGCGCTGCGATTTCTTCCCACTCAAGGTGTGATTGCAATATGTGTAGACATACCCGAGCTAGCTTTAATCCAGCTAGCGTGAGTACCAGCAGGAGTGAAGTTGTGCTATCTGCCCAAGGGCGTGTCTACACTTAACACACTCCCGCGGCAGAGCTGGGTCGCAGTCGCTCTTCAGTGTAGACCATACCCATGCTGATGGGAGGGCTTCTCCTATTGGCATAGATAGTCCACCTCCCTGAGAAGCCGTAGCCAGGTCAATTCATTGGAAAGTTTGCTCACTAGGAAAACTGATGCACTATAGTATTGGGTTTAAAATTGTGTATTTGTAATTGTGTATTTTAGAATGTTTTAAGGTGCTGGGAGCTCCAAGTAGATGCCCGCAAAGGTGAAAAAATAACTGCAAATAAATGGATTGCAGATGCAAATAGTCACAGGCGGTTACAGTGTGATTGGCTGCAGAAGCGAATTGATTGTGGGGACAAAATTCGAGGCCAGGTCGAGGCCCATTTAAAATCATGCTCCTACGTGTCTGTCAGGCATTTCCAGTTGAATTCTCACTTAAAGAGCCTTCTGATTCGCTCCCTTCAGTTCAAGGAGCTGAAATCTGTGACTATAAATTGTAATCTGAGGCACTAATGCCCCGGACAAGTGACAATTCTGTGCTGTGTCTGATGGTGTCTCGTCATCCCTCTGGTTCTAGTTGGCAAAAGCTCGTTAGCATGTTTTTGAATTGCACTTCTCCTTGGCAGCTGTGACAGTGAGTGCAGTGCAGTTAGAAATGGAACAAGCCACTTGTTGACTTATAATATCCACAGCCCTCTGGAGGGGGAGGGTCCCGAAATAATCCGTTTTAAAATTTCTCTCCCTATGGCAAAGGAGAGTAGCAAATCTGAGCAGGCGCTGTTGTCACCTTCTGCGTTCTTCATTGCTTTTATCATAGCACTTAGGGCTAGTGTGCACAGCACCCTGTACCTGAATGCAAAAACCCACGCGCTGCTCTCTGAATTAGCCAGCAGGATGAGGTGTGAGAACAGTACACAACCGAAGGCACTGGCAGTCATTCTTCCTTGGCCTAAGTTTTATAACTGGCAGTGAAGCTGTCATGGTCTGTCTCTAGAAAAGCTTTAAAACCTAATCATCAATCAAAAATCACGTTATCTTTTACCTGTTCCCTGCTGTTTTCCTTCAGATGTTTTCAGGTTTCTGTTTTTATTGCGTTTCTCCCTTGCTAGCCAGTGAGTGCTCCATGTGTCGTAATTCTCAGTCTGTGGCTTCAGATTACATTTCCCTGGGAAAGGCCACTGACCTCGTAAACACAAGACTACGGGCCAAATCCAGACCTGGTATACACTTGGCCATTTACACATCATTGACCTCGGTGGATTCCGACCTGAGTACACAAGCTCTGAATCTGGCTCTGTTGCTTCCTTACCGAATGAAGCAGAAGGAGATCTAGGTTTGAAAGGGAGAAAGATCTTATAGAAACAGTTGAAATATTAGCAAAGGGAACGCAGGAGAAACGGCAAAGAAAATTGCTCTTTTTGGCCCCAATTCAGCAGTGTGTTTTAGCATATATCGTTTCCTTCAAGACTTCATTGGGACTGCTCAGGCGCTCATTAAAGCTAGAGGTGTGCGTCAGTACCTTGCTAAACCAGGCGTGTATCAGTCCCTGTTTCAAGTAACAGATCAAGTCAGCAACAACTGTGTTTCTCTCTCTCTCTCACACACACGCGCACACACACACACACACACACTCTCTCTCTCTCTCTCTCTCTCTCTCTCTCTCTCTCTCTCTCTCTC
>NW_020665140.1:6161514-6182370 GCF_002925995.2 Terrapene triunguis
CTCTCTCTCTCTCTCTCTCTCTCTCTCTCTCTCTCTCTCTCTCTCTCATAATTCAAATGCTGGGCTGAGTTCAGTGTTTTAGTTTAATCAAGGTAGACAGTCTAATTCTTGAACTCCTCCATTGGACTGAAATATCACAAACCTTCCCTTTGTAACTCCTTGTTACAACACAAATCAGTCCTTTAGCTCTCTGGTTCTGACAGGTTCCTTGCTGTGTTCTATCCTCACCATATGTCAAAGTTATCGGCAACATGCCAAGTGCTATAGAGCCTTTGCGAGGCATCCACCACAGGAGAGGTTTCATGCAAATTAACGTGGCAGCTTGTGGATTTGTCACAACTAAATTACTGATGGGCTTAGGTGTGGAGGATACAGAGAGAAGACACTGCCACCATTGAGACATTGTGTCCAATGGTTGTTAAGTTTGGAAGTACTTGTAGCTTAATCAAGAATGCTGAAAACAAATGAACAAGAAATAGCAGGCTGCCAAGAATTCTGATTTTTCTTCATCATAGTGATTCTGCCGCACTTTGTCTCACTAACAAAGCTGAATTTGTGGTGGTGGTTTCTACTAATAATGGGTTGGAGCTCTGTGTGTGTGTGTGGGAGGGGGGTTACTACTGATATTTTAGTGCACTGTAAATCTTAGAGCAAGTAAGGTGCTGTCTCTGTCTATCAACCTCTTTCCATATCTTTAGCCCAGTGCTTGTGGTGAAAGAATGTAATATGCGGGTTGTGTCTGCAGAGAGAAGTAGTAACTTCTTGTTATGGGGGCACTGTCTCTCTTTCTGTAGGAGGAAGAGGAGGGTTCCGACGAGGACAGCACCGTGAAACCAGATTTCACAGTCACCCTGAAACCAGATTTCAGCGTGCGGAGTTTCCTGGATCAACTAGAAGATGAGGCTGATGGCTTCATTTCTCCAGTGGATGATAAGATGCCTTCAAAGAGCAGCCAGGACATGGGGCTTTCTACCCTCCATGCTGCTTCTATGTATGTCAGGTTTCTTGCACTATACCAAGTGTGGGCCTGGATGCAGCAAACCACAGCATGTGCTTAAATCTCATTGAAGCCAGAGGGACCTTAGCACATGGTTAAAGTTAAACACATGCTTAGTTGTTTTGCTGATCAGTGATGGGACTGTTCACACTCTTAAACTTAAGAGTCGTGTCAATTTGTTAGGGAGTGTTTGTAGGATTGGCTAAATATATTTTGGTAGAATTATTATACCATTCCCGTTTTAATTTTCTATGTAATTTTTATATCTATAATTTAACCCTACAGGCCAGAACTCTTAGAGCAGCTCCAAGAAGTCAGGGAAGAGAAAAAACGGATCAGAAAAAAATTGAGAGAATTTGAAGATAATTTTTTCCGACAAAATGGAAGGTATTTCATTTCTAATTCATCCATCTATTGCTATAACTACTGCCAGTAATACTTACTGAGAGCAAAAGGCTCTGAAAATAGAAAGTGCCCTATGTACGCTACCAAATTAATCCTCACTTTGTTATCCTCAGTTTGTTGATAGGGAAGCTGGGATACAGAGCATCTGTTCCAAAGCCTGTTGAAGTCACTAGGGGTATGTCTATACTACCCGCCGTATCGGCGGGCAGCAGTCGATCCAGTGGGGGTTGATTTATCGCGTCTAGTCTAGACGCGATAAGTTGACCCCAAGCGCTCTCCCGTCGATTCCTGTACTCTACCAGCGCGAGAGGCGCAGGCGGAGTCAACGGGGGAGCGGCAGCGGTCGACTCACTGCAGTGAAGACACCGCGGTGAGTAGATCTAAGTACGTCGACTTCAGCTACGTTATTCACGTAGCTGAAGTTGCGTTACTTAGATTGACTCCCTTACACACACACACACACACACACACACACACGCCTGAGAGTCTTCCTGTTAATTCTGTGAGACACAGCCCATTGAGGTTAAGAGTAAAATTTTCAAAAGCACCTAAATCCCATGAGGAGTTAGGCTCCTAAGGGACTTTGGGGCTTTTGAAAATTTTGCCCTAACACAGCAATGGAGCCAAGATGAAAACCCAAGTGTTCCAAGCTCCCTCTCATGTGCTCAGAGCAGTAAATCACATAAACCATAAGATAAAATCTAGAACCAACTCATGGACTGACTCCTAGGAATGTAATTCTTTGGGACAGAATAATAATCTTGTCTGAAGGGACACTATAGAAATGTATCTCTCTATCCCTCCCTCCCATCTGTGGGTCTATGAAAACAGTACTTTGGTACTTAATGGGTAATTCATGGAGTAAATTAATGTTAAATAGCAGCACAGTAAAACAATGCAACAAGAAGTGTAATCATCTCTCAAAAAGAAATGTGAAACTCAGTAGTTAAATGCATGTGATTTCTTGTAACATATTGTGTATATGAAGAGTCTATTCCATAATGAGAAATAACATGCTACATCCTAGACTTTAGAGATTCTGGATACTGAAAATATGTGCTCTAGGGGGAAAGATGGTCCTACAGTGAACATAAGGCTAGGCCCACTTTGGGGAGGGACTCAACTAGGCTGACCAGACAGCAAGTGTGAAAAATCAGGACAGGGGTGGGAGATCATAGGAGCCTATATAAGAAAAAGCCCCAAATATCGGGCCTGTCCCTATAAAATCGGGACATCAGGTCACCCTAGGCTCAGCTGACATCATAAACCCTACGTGCTGAATTTTCTCCTTGTACGAGCATGGTTCCCATTGGCCTCAGTATAAACCAAATGCATCTGAGTGGAGAATTTGGCCATAAGCATGTAGCTCGAGCACTCGCTCTGTGAACAGCATCAGAGCTCAGAAAGTGAATGCAGCTGGGAATTCACTTCAGGTGCATCGGCTGCTGGTGTTTGTGTGTGTGTATATATATACACTTGCACATGGACATATATCTATGTAGCATGTGAGCTGATGATATCCATGTGATAAATTCATCTATTTATGCACCTTTGACAACCTCACCAGCCCTTTTGTCCCCTGGCTCAGCACTCGCAGAGATTTTTTACTAACATGCTGTATCTCTGTGCGGCTTCAAAAAGGACCCAGAGTTAACCTGCAACAAAAAGTTTCCTTCTTTCTGTAGTCGCAGAAGTTTCTGCCCAAAATCCCGGATCCCAGGATGGGCAGTGTTCAGTCTTGCTCCACTGACAGACGTATGGTCTGATATCTCATGCCCCTCCAGAACTAGAAATGGAAGCTTTTATACCTTTGGAACGGGGTACCCACTCATAATAGCTTCTGTTATAACCAGGGAGAGCCTTTCAATGGAACAGGAAGCTATCATAAGCTGAGCACTGTTTGAGGTCCGGGGGGGGATAGTATAACTGGCTCTGATACAAGGATGTCAGTATGTTTTGACTCTAGAATAGTATCAGGATCACTTTCAGCTTTGACACAGAAATATCCTGAGTTTCACCCCCCCATTATTAGGTTAGGTTATGCACCTTTTTTTCCTTTTGTAGCTAACTAAAAATGACATTCATCATTTTTCTCTGCAGATGACAAGTAAGGGGGGGGGCGGCGGAAATAGCTGGGGAAGTAATGTCCTGCCAGAAAATTCTCACATCTCCTCCTTGTTTCTGTTAGAAATGTCCAGAAAGAAGATCGTACTCCCATGGCTGAAGAATACAATGAATACAAGCAGATTAAGGCAAAGCTGAGATTGCTGGAGGTGCTGATCAGTAAAAGAGATATTAGTTCCAAGAGTATGTAATGAAGCTGATCGACTTTGCAGAGAGGCTAAGAAGAGACCGAGACAACGAGATGAATGCATGAAGGGTGCAGCAGGAGCCCGACAATGAGGGGCTTAGCAGCTCCCCAAGAACTGAAAGGCCATTTTTAGAGGTGGGAGGTGGAGGAAGGGTGGCTTACATCACTCTCTGCACTTGCTGTAGTCCATTGTGCCACCAGGCCAGTCACCTAGACTGGGGTTGCCAGCAAGAGAGAGGTGATGCTACGCTCAGAGACTGCGCCGAAAGGGTCCTTAGCTTTGATTCGCTTACCAATTCTGTCATGTTTAGAATATCAGAGTCAGATTACGTTTTTCCAGAGAATCATACTGAGGGGCTGACTGCTCTGAATAGTGATGAATCGTCCAATAACGTCCTCTTCTTTCCCAACCGAGTGCCCAGTCCAATGGAACGTGACACACGGTTCCTGCTGTCGGGAAGTCCTGAGGCTGTTCTCTCTTAGCTACGGTGACAGTGAGCTCAGGCTCTCAAATTGCCTGTAGGTTTGGTGTTTGGGAATTTGGCCTTTTCAGTTACCCCATTGAGTGCTGGAGAATTGCTATTAATCAACGCCCTGCCTACTGCGTTGGACTTTAGTGTGACTTTTCCTAGTGTTTGATTTTCTTACACCTGTTTTCTAGCTGTCACTTCTGCTTAGGTAGATGGTAGCTGCCTCTGATCAGAAAAGCACTGTCAAAGGAAATTCAGCAATACGCTTAGTTGCCGGGTCGCCTTAGCTGGCATTTTGAATTGTGACACTGGGACTGTGATTGGGCATTTGGATCAGAGTGGAGGTTCTGATGGCAGCAGTCAGAATCCTATTGGATTTTAGTAGCTGAGATGTTCTATTGAAATAACGCGCTGCTCTGTCACTACAGCTCTCCCAGTTCAGGTATCTGGTAAGCAGAGTGAAGATCTGTCCACATCAGCATAGACAGACCACCAATCTTTCAGTGTCTGATATTGACATTAAAGACTGAGCTGGACAGTCCATACACATATAGTGCACATACCCTAAACTTTGTTCTTCTGTGCACCTAAATGGTAAGACCACATGGATTGCAGCACTAAGTGTGAATGGCAGAGATGGGGATACAGAACACAGTGAACTCATGGTCTTTTCTTCCTGATGATAAGTGCAAATATAAACACTTTGGAGGAGAGGGGATGGTTCAGGAAATGGGAAACTTTGAGCCAGATTCTGCCCTTGGAAGTGTGTGAGTCTGAGGTCAAAAGTTGGAACTTAACACACACAAATCAACATGAACAATTTTCAGAAAGGAAAACTTTGTTGTGAATGAATTATAGACAGGTATTTTAGACGCTCATTTTAGACGTTTGCTATTTTGAAGGGAAATGAGCTTAAAAAAAAGTGGAAGGCTCTTATTTCTGTCATGCTGAGCCATCAGGCTCCATTATTTCCTTACGTCACCCTCAAGAGCTTCAATGTGCAGCTTCACACAGCCCAGGGAGAGGCCCCTACTTGGAACTAAGGCAAGAATTCTGACTTCCCAGGGCAGGCTTCATCCCTGCTGCATGTAGGTGGAGCAAGCCAGCATGCTCCCTCCTGCATACTGATCCCATCAGTGAGCCAGTGTGGAGGAGCAAGGCAGTGGATATTGAGTGCAGGGATTGCAATTGTACTTGGCCCTTGTGTAGGTCAGACGAGGGGGTGGGAAGCCTGCCTGTGCCCTACCCCATGCTTACATACCAGGACAGTCTGGCTCCAAGATACGTGGCAGTTCATGCTCCCTAAGTGCATTTCCCCCACATTGCTATGTTATGTTGACTCTTGCCACAATAGATACAGAATATCTACTGCATGTTTCAATAGCTTCTGTATCTCAAAACTTACTAAAAAGAAATATGTCTCTCTCTTCCCCATCCATGAACCCTGGCAAGGTTCTCTAGAACTGTCAGGCATCAGACAGTGCCCGTGATAAGCCAGCGCCAGTTGGTAAGAGGTAGTATAAGTTGGGTCTTTTCTTTTGCTAGTCACCAAATTCATTGACCTTTTCCAGATGGTTCTTCATCGATCACAGAATTATCCCCTCCACCTAGAAGAAATAACAGAAGTAGGAGAGACTGAAGCCTATATTTAAAAAGGTAGCCTTTAGTTTTTGGGTGCGCAGCCTAAGGCTTGATTTTCAGAGGTGTTGAGCACCCACAGCTTCCATTGACCTGGGAGTTGTAGGCACTCAGCATCTCTGAGAACCAGACCCCAGAGGTGTCTATACCTGGGCACACACATGCAGAGGCTACTTTTGAAAATGTGGGCTGGATTGGCTGACTGCAGTCCTCTTTCCCTTCTGCATGCAGGATGTCTGAGTATTCCAGCAAATAATAGTGGTGCCGTTGTCCTCCAAACCAGCTTTATGCCAGTTGACAGGGTGCATGGGAGGATTGGGTATTTTGGGCATAACTGTTTAATATGACAGTGATGTTTAGTTGCAGAAATGGTAGGACAAAAATGGCTGCTGGGTTCCTCAGAAGTCAGTATTGCTGGTTGCCTTTTGTACGGGTAGGCCCCAGTTAAGTGAAGCACTGAAACCCATGCGTCACTTTAGCCATGTGTCAAGCCCTATTGAAATAAGCGCATGCTTGAAGTCAAGCCTGTGGGTGGTGTTTTTGTAAGTAGAGATGGACTTAAGCACAAACGTAAATACTTTGCTGAATCAGGACCTTATCTCCTTAATACCTAAATTACAGTGGCTGTGATTACCTAGCCATCAGTGTCCATAGCCTTCATGCAAAACTCCAGAAGTCACAAAGACTACATTTTGTTATTAAAAGCCTGCTTGACCTGTGTACTGATAATTACAGTAACTGTTTTGTTGCCCTGACAATTCTTGACCAACAGTATATAGCAAAATATTTTATTTCTAAATCGATAAGACTGTAGGGTTTTCTGACTGCCTAGCTACTGCTGTTTTCATGGCACATTGCTATGATTTCAGATATTTTATATAAATTCTAAGTATAATGATGCACTTTAGAGAGATTATATTTTTAAAGTTTGAAAGCTAATAACAAAACCTATATAGCCAAAATTGTACTCTAAAAATCCTTGTCTAACTCTGTTGTTAAAAAGCTGTTCTTTAAACAAAAACATAAAATGAATAGCACCAGTTGAGCTTAATTCCATGAAGTCTCTGTATCTCTGCAGACTGATCGAGTTTGGTAGAATTTACTGCAATTCACAAAATAGCCATTCAGGTACTGATCAATCCCTGCCACCTCAAAAAAATAGTCATGCAAAAATCAAATCATTGCTGTAATTTTTTTCATTTCAGTTTTCCTTTGTTATTTCACTTACTGTAGGCCCTTGAGTGTATAACCCAATTTATATTGCTGTTTACATGAGAACATTTGAATGCAAGTGAGAGTGCTTTTAATAGGGGTGAAGTGCTGTACAAGTATCTGCTTCAAATAAAATGAGTAAGCTGTTGGAATAAGACAAAATATACTTCCATGGCAATAGAACTTGTAGTGTGTTCTCTGGTGGCATTATGGCCTGTTTGGTAACTGGCTTCGCATGGCCTAGAATGATACAGGCACGTGTCCTTTTTGTTTTTTCAGGAATGCGTGGTTGTGTATTACCGAATGTTAACATCATAAATGACTGAGGTTTATTTGATGATGATAAAGAGGGTATAAATATAATGATAAAACTAAAAGAGTTAAAGATGGCAAAAGCTTGTAATTTTCACAGGTAGCATTTGCTTTTATTCTGTTTACTTTGGAGTAAACACTCAATTAATAGATGTTTATATTAAATATGGTGTAATTAAAGCATCTTTTCTCTTGATTATTCTGTTAGGATTCAGTTTTTATTACATGTATGTGCAAAAATTCGTAAGTGCCATCAAGTCATGGTAAAAGCCCTTGTGCCTGAGAGGGAAAAGCATAGATTAGTGACATCTCAGCAAGACTTCCATTTAGGGGAATGTTTGCAATATGGTAATTCCGACACGCTGGAAACAGAACAGAAATAGAAGCTTGCTTGCTGTCCAGTAGTATAACGTGTATAAATCACTGAGAGTAAGATCTCACAGTCGATGCCTGGTTCTGTACAGATCTCATGTCTAGGCTGTAATGGAAGTAGCGGGTTAGAAGTCAGAGAGGGCTTTATTTGCAGCCTTGGTGTAATATTGTTTAGGTACGGTAGTTGTTAAATTTGCAAAGGCTCCTAGTGCAGCAGTTCACATGCTGCGCGCTTGTAGCATGGATTTTGTCAAACACTAATGCTTTGCAGGCAGTATGCAAAGTTGTACTGTTGACTTATTCACGTTTTCCGTGCCCCAGGGAACTCACTACGAGGACCCACAGCAACATCTGGGTTTCTTATTGATGTGGGAGAGAAATTGGGTTGGAGGCCAGTGATTGCGGGGGAGTGGAATGTGTGCACCCTTGTTCATTCTAGAGAGGAAAGTAACTGCAATTCTGGAATTGGTGCCATTTGCAGTAGTTATCTTTAGCTATGCCTTTGTGCTAGTTTGGGGGATCACTGCACATGGTTACCAGCTGCTGCCTGTTTGCAGCTGCTAATGTTGTTAATGTCTCTCATTTATTGTATATTTCAGAAAGTAAGAAGCACTTTGCTACAGTGGATACATTTAAAAAGTGCTGTCTAGTTGTTGAGAGATTACTGGCTGTAGCAATAGTCTGTACCTCGGATCATTGTTAGAAGTGGCAATATCTGCAGAACAAGAAGGAACCTTTTAAATGCATCGACTGTATGCCCACTTCCTGCCAAAATCCTTGCAGTGCAGTTAAATGTATAACATTGACTGGTTCCTCTTGCTTTTCCCCTCAGGGAGTCATTGGGTTATTGAAATGCCTGTGCTATGTTGGGACCTGATCCTGCTGCCACTAGAGTCCACAGCAACCTACCTGTTGACTTGCACAGGAACAGGCCCTTAGTAGTGCCAGTTGGAAAAGGGGTGTGGACTCTGGAGTTACAAACTCCTAATATTGGGGTAATTTTTTTAAAGTTCATTTCGGCCAGTTTCCATCTGAATGTAAACATGCCTATGGTAGTGTCTGCAAACAGCATTGCAGCTGTGTGCTAGTGCGTGCAAACCAGAACGTGAGACTGAGGGCTGTGTTTATTAACGTCCCTGCTGAGTGAAAGTAAACACACAGCATAATGGGTGAAAAGATTTGTTGCAGTTTCGCTCCGTCTCAATCTCTAATGCATTATTAATAATCAGCCTAGTTAAAATATATGGAGTGAAATCCTGACCCCAATGAAGTTAATGGGAGTTTTGCCTTTGACTGCAGCAGGACTGGGTTTTCACCCACTGTGTTTAACCTGACAGTGTCCCTTTAAATTTCTCTTTTAGGAAACAAGGAGGAAAACTATGCAGAACTAACAGTTTATATATTTCTTCTTCCCCCATCAAAAAGAATGGAGCTGTAATTGTCAGTTAGGCCAACCAAAAATGCATTTACCCTCTGCTGTGAACACTGATGGAAAATGCAAGGTAACCCATAGCAGATTGAAGTGGAAATGTAGGGGAAGTATGCACCGCATTATATTCATTTTTCCAAATGTTGCAGACTGTTACATTTGGAGGGCAAATCAGATAGACTGGAACGTGGTTTCGCCAGAATGACCTCTGACCTCTTTTCTCTCATGCCCTATTTCTACATGCTTTTATTGGAAGGTACTAAAAACAAAAAAGGATGAGGAAAGGCCGCATTCTTTTGAGGCAAATAGATTTCTGGCCATGGAAACCATAATTTGCAGTGTATAATGCCTCTTTATTTTTGGACATGAGATTGGTGAGTCCTCTACCAGTTACCTTATTAGCTTTATCCATGAAGGAACCATATGCTGTGCTAGCCTTACACTTTGATGTATCGTTGAAGTATCTTGTTGTCCTTGGCAAAAAGAATTGTAAAAGTTCTTGGCCTTGTACATGTAGAGGATCTGCACGTCCAAGCTATTCATGATGGCATGCGGGGCATCAAACTCTGTCCAACCTGTATATTATCTGTTCTGTATGACACAGGGTATTTAATGCTTGCTACAACTTGTATGTTCAGAGTATTCATTGTGCCTACTTGTGCCTCTCTGTGGACATCTGCATGCATTGGTGTAAACCATCTTCTATTATGTGTATATGTATATACATAGAGAGGTATATATTTACACAAATGACTCTGTGTGTGTGTATACAATTTGATTTTGGAGTTCAGAAGCCAGAAGAGAAATGGCTGGAGAAATCACTTTTGCAGACTTCATTCTCTGTATGAAAGCAACTCCATAACCGGCTCATGCAAATGACATATTTAACAAATAATGCAATCTTAGCCAGTGTGGGCCCAGTTCTATGTTTACATGATTTATGTAAGCAAAATTAATTTGAATCTACAGTGTCTTTTTAATGTAAACCGATTGACAATGTTATGTGTACATTTTTGTACATGTTTGTATTTTGTATGAAACAAAGGAAATAAAACTATTTTGACTGCAGGCCTCTAGCAATCCTTGCTGCTGCATGAATTGATGACAAAAGGGACGGGTGCAACAATCAGCAGACTCAGTAACCCTAATGAGGGATCTGGCTGGCGAAGATTAGGAGTGAGGAGAGGAAAAAGCAGCTGCACCCATCTCCAGGGATAGAATACGATATCGTTCTGAGGTAAGGGCCGTGCTATGTTAAGTCCTGAACTAGGGGAGCTGGCAAACCGCCCTGCTAGTCCCAGACACTTGGCACAGATCACCATGGCCGGAAATAAATGTTAGGTATATCCTGCCTTGGGAATTTTTGCTGATTTGGTAAAATAAATCTGGGCCATTTAAAGGCAAAACGTTTGCCCTGCAAGAGTATTTTTCTGAGCTTTAGGCTCTCTCACCTGCAGCAGGGATGGTTTAGCAATATCCAGAGAGAAGTGTGCACCCCACGAGAGGTGGGGAAATCACCCCACCTGCCTTTGAATTCGGTGACAAAACGTTTACAAGAGCCCCCCTTCAGCCCATCTCCTGCCCCTCTGATATGTTGTCTCATAGGGCACACGGGGAGCTTCCTTATAGAAGTCTGCTGTAGCGAGAGGGGGATGCCACTGCAAAGTGTGCAGGAAGATAAAAACCAAGAGGCAGGTCATGCCAAAGGCATCCATGTTTCCAAGTCACACCCTCACTTCAAAGCTTTTAGTTTTCTGCAAACAGAAGCAAACTTGAAGCCATTTTGAAAGGACTCCAGCACTTGCTCCCTAGCGGCGAAGTGATGGTGTGGGTATGACCCAGATGCCTGGTTTAATTGCACTGCAAACTCCATCCCTGTGTGGCTCTCTGGGATAGGGACTGGTGCTCATGGAGCCAGAGGGACTGGTGCACTTGTTTAAAACATCTGTGATCCTCTAATTATCCCACCGCTTCCTTTAATCTTGGACCATTAAAGTGCTGACTTGCTGCCAAGTGCACGACCCCCTCCTTCCAGGCTGCCGCCCTCATTCCCTTAGTGGAGGAGTTCCATGCTGTAAAGCTTTGTGAGTTTCTTACTCTGGGGACTGGAAAGCAGCTGCTGCTCTGAACAGTGCAGGATTGCTGCCAGGAGCATGGCTGGGAAGTAGAGGTCCCTCCTCCCCATCCAAGTTGTCTCTCCTGAACAGACCTGATCACGCTAACTCCTTCTCTCAAAGCAGACTCGGGAGCCAAGTTCTCCTAAGCCAGCATCTTGTCTCCCTTTGAGGCTTTAGTTAAGCACTTCTTACTCAACTAAACTCCCATTGGTAGAGTAGAAGCCTTATTTAGCACCCAGCCCTGAGACCAGCAGAGCTCTCTTGAAACCAATGAGAGATGCTTGCTCTGGTTGGGACCAGCTGCACTAGCTGGAAGAATGAAGCAGCCACGCAGAAGCCAGGCGTCATCATCTCTAAGCACTACCATGAGAATTTGCAACCTAAAGCTAAATGAGCAGCACTTGGGAGGGCTCTGCCTGTGACTGGAGCTTTGTTGGCAAAGGCAATGGGGTGGGAGTGGGAGAATGTGCCTCTGGTGTGCTGGAGCCATAGATAAACTGAAGATTGCAGGCTCTAGGGCTGTGACTGGTCTCCGTCACCAGCACTCAATTACATAAGAACGGCCACACTGGGTCAGACCAAAGGTCCATCTAGCCCAGTATCCTGTCTTCCGACAGTGGCCAATGCCAGGTGCTTCAGAGGGAATGAACAGAACAAGTAATCAACAAGTGATCCATTCCCTGTCGCCCATTCCCAGCTTCTGGCAAACAGAGGCTAGGGACACCGTCCCTGCCCATCCTTGCTAATAGCCATTGATGGACCTATCCTCCATGAACTTATCTAGTCCTTTTTTGAACCCTGTTATAGTCTTGCCTTTTGCAACATCCTCTGGCAAAGAGTTCCACAGGTTGCCTGTGTGTTGTGTGAAGAAATATTGTCTTTTGTTTGTTTTAAACCTGCTGCCTATTAATTTTATTTGGTGACCCCTAGTTCTTGTGTTATGAGGAGTAAATTACATTTCTCTGTTTACTTTCTCCTCACCCATCATGATTTTATAGACCTCTGTTATATCCCCTCTGTGTCATCTCTTTTCCAAGCCCCAGTCTTATTAATCTCCCCTCATATGGAAGCTGTTCCATACCCCTAATAATTTTTGTTGCCCTTTTCTGTACCTTTTCCAATTCCTTTTTTTTTTTTTTTTTTGAGATGGGGTGACCACATCTGCATGCAGTATTCAAAATGTGGCCGAACCATGGATTTATAGAGAGGCAATATGCTATTTTCTGTCTTCTTATCTATCCTTTCCTAATGACTCCCAACACTGTTAGTTTTTTTGACTCCCGCTGCACATCGAGTGGATATTTTCAGAGAACTAGCCACAATGACTCCAAGATCTTTCTTGAGTGATAGCAGCTAATTTAGACCCCGTCATTTTTTTTTGTATAGTTGGGATTATGTTTTCCAATGTGCATTACTTTGCATTTATCAGCATTGAATTTGAGAGACGCAGCTGTAGAAATGCACGGTTGTGTCATTGCTCCAGTTCAAGTAAGGTAAGGGAAAGGCTAGGAAGTGGATACTCTCCATCCTTCATTTAGGTAAAGTGGGAAGATCCCTGCTTCCTGAGCTCATGTGTGCCAGGCCAGGGTCTGAATCCCATGGGCTGTCGCACTGGGACAAAGCACAGTCATCAGACAACTGCCTGCAGCTCCATTTAGCTGCTATAAGCCAATTTTCATGGCAAGAAATGGGATCCAGCAGGATCCCTTTCATGAAAGTTTGACACAAATACACATTGCTCTTGCTGTTGTGGGGACATCAGGTGCAGAGGGACTCTGCGGTGAATTTTCCAGTGTGCCTGGTGCTTTGAAGTAGCATAACGAGCTAGATCTCTTATTCACATGCAAAGTTTTAGAAAGGGGGAGGGAGTGTGGCCTCCGGAGCTTCAAGACATATGGGAAATCTTGGATTCATGTGAACAGCAAAGCTAGGGCAAGCCTCCGGGTGTCGTGTGCCCCTGCCAGCAGGGCCAGAATTTAAGAACTCAGCCCCCCACTACGTCCCAATGGGAGTTGCTGGGGCTGAGTACTGACCCCATGAGCCTACAGCCAGGCCAGAGCCCCTCTCCCTGTAAATGGTTAAGAAGCTGTGTGATTTCCCTCAGGGGCTGGAAGACAGCTGGGGCAATTCTTTGTTGCAATGTTTGTTTCCCAGAGTCAAGAAGTTCAGCTGCATTGGGACCTGGCTTAGTAAAGCCAGAAAATTGCATGCAACTCCCCTGGGATGAGCCACGTTAGAATTGCCTTTGAAAAGGGTCAAACCCACACACGACGGGCGCTCTCTGCCAAGGTGAGCATTCCCCTCCTTCCACCCATTGTGACGCTCCTACTCCCGGGGCTCGATGGCACATGGGAGACTGTGCAGCCGTTCCAAAGTCCAGGAGCTGAGTCGGGGGGGGGGGGGGGGGGGATCAGTTTCATAGCAGCCTCTGGGGGCGGAAATCAAATGCTTTTCAGTGCTATTTCCAGGGTGAAGGGTCCGGCTCAGCGCTGCAGCCTGGAAACACACAGGAGTGAGATGGCTTCAGCGGTTGGTTTGCAGCTAGAAAGAGCCAGATTCTCCCCTCAGCTCCAGTGGGGTAAGCCAGGAGTTGTTCTGGATGAAGTCACGGGGGAAATACACCAAGG
Organism: Terrapene triunguis; assembly: GCF_002925995.2. NCBI lineage: Eukaryota > Metazoa > Chordata > Testudines > Emydidae > Terrapene > Terrapene triunguis. Next base: position 6,175,405 of record NW_020665140.1, read on the forward strand.
CAAGAGTTACCAGGCCTTAGAGCACTCTCTCCATTCATACACGATGCCCATCATCAGAAGCAGAGCACCCAGGGCAGCTTCTCTCTCAAGAACGCAGGAATTGCCAGAGTGGATCCAACCAGTGACCATCGAGCCCTGTTGCCCATCTCCAGCAGTGCCCAGTACCAAATGCTTCAGAGGAAGACACTGCAGTAGGCAGCAATAGGGGAACCGGCTCCTTCCCCCACCCCACCCCCCGGACAATTTCCTCCTGGAAGCTAGATGTCAGGTTATGTTAATACTCCTATTTGCATAAAGTATGGAGGCTCCAGTTACTGATATAAATATCCAATCCTGTTTTAATCTCTGCTAAACTCTTGGGTGGCACTGAGTTCCCCAAGTTCATTGTGCAAGAGAGTAATTCTTCTTAGCAGGGTTGAACTTGCCACCTTTTGCGTCCGTTCACTGTGACGTAGTTCGTGTAGCAGGAGACAGGGAGAACAGAAGTGTCCAGTCTCCCTTCCCTTGAGCAGCTCTGTCTTCCAGCGAGCACAAAGAACGAGTTCTTAGAAATAATCTCAGCGCTGAACTCAGGTGCTGCCTGGGGAGGAGACTGAGAAAGTCCTTCTGAAAGCGTGGACGTAGCGGCAGCTTTCATGCTAAAGCCTTTTCCTCCTCCCATTCCCCACTCACCTTCTCTTCCCATAGCTACCATATTTTCCAAAGCCTGAGAACCGGACTGAAAGTTGAGCACCAACCTACCTTTGAGGACTTGGACCTGAGACACCAAGAGGAACGCCCTGTGACCTGGGGTGCCTAGGGTAGCCCTCACTGAAAATGCCACGGTCAGGGCAGGCTCCAAAAAGAAGTGCAGATTCTCCCAAAACTAGGGGCTTGTGACCAACTAGTCACAAACTATGCTCCTGGTCTCCAGGAGCGGCGCCAGGGTTTTTGCCGCCATAGAATCATAGAATATCAGGGTTGGAAGGGACCTCAGGAGGTCATCTAGTCCAACCCCCTGCTCAAAGCAGGACCAATCCCCAACTAAATCATCCCAGCCAGGGCTTTGTCAAGCCGGACCTTAAAAACCTCTAAGGAAGGAGAATCCAGCACCTCCCTATTTAACCCATTCCAGTGCTTCACCACCCTCCTAGTGAAATAGTGTTTCCTAATATCCAACCTAGACCTCCCCATTGCAACTTGAGACCATTGCTCCTTGTTCTGTCATCTGCCACCACTGAGAACAGCCTAGCTCCATCCTCTTTGGAACCCCCCCTCAGGTAGTTGAAAGCAGCTATCAAATCCCCCCTCAGTCTTCTCCTCTGGAGACTAAACAATCCCAGTTCCCTCAGCCTCTCCTCATAAATCATGTGCTCCAGACCCCTAATCATTTTTGTTGCCCTCCGCTGGACTCTTTCCAATTTTTCCACATCCTTCTTGTAGTGTGGGGCCCAAAACTGGACACAGTACTCCAGATGAGGCCTCACCAATGTCAAATAAAGGGGAACGATCACGTTCCTCCATCTGCTGCCAATGCCCCTACTTATACAGCCCAAAATGCCGTTAGCCTTCTTGGCAACAAGAGCACACTGTTGCCTCATATCCACACTGTTGCCTCATATCCACAGCCTTCCGCACTCCCGGTCTTCGGCAGCAATTCTGCGGCGGGGGGGTCCTTCCGCACTCCCGGTCTTCGGGGCACTTCGGCAGCGGGTCCCAGAGCGAGTGAAGGACCTGCCGCAGAATTGCCACCGAAGACCCGGAGCGCGGAAGGACCCCCCTGCTGCCGAATTGCCACCCCCCAAATCCTGCTGCCCTAGGCGACCGCCTAGGTCGCCTAAATGGAAGTGCCGGCCCTGCTGATCTCCCACACTACTTATCAAGAAGCTGAAACAAGGAATCACACGTCCCCCTTTATTGCATTGCAGTTCTCTGGCTCTCAATCAGCACCTAGGTCCAGTAAGGTTAGGAGGTATTTAAAACCTCTGTTCACGATACAAAATGTTCTTCTGAACCCCAAAGGGCCAGCCACATTACTAGGGCAATATTAATTTGGATCTTACCCAAAATACCATGCTGCCGGCCAATCCTTTATTATCTAAAACTAAAGGTTTATGAGAAAAGAATGAGAAGAGAGTTGTTAGATGGTAAAGCAATCAGATACGTAAGACTTCAGAGTCCATATCTCAGGTTCTTAGCAGTACTGGTGAGTTTGCTGGCTTGGAGAGTCCCTCTGAAACACATCCAAAGCTTGGATGAGTCATTCAGTCCTTTGTTCAGCTTCCAGAGAAGTTACTCCAGTGGTAAGAAGCAGGATTGAAGACAAAATGGAGAAGCAGCAGCTGCCTTTTTATATCCTCTGCCATGTGGTTTGTACTTCCTTTGTCCCAAACACAAACTTACAGAACATGGACCTGGAAAAGCAGAGTCCCCTGTCCCCAGGCATGTCCCTACATGTCCTGCTGACTCAGGTGTATCCCTGCCTGTTCATTGGACAGCTGATTGCCTTTGGTAGGCCATCACGCAGGCTAGAAAGTGCTGATGCCAGTCTGTCTGGGAGTGTCACCCAGATACACAGCACAGATATTTATAGTGCTCCACACAAAGATGATACAAACATACAAACAAGATTATCATACTTGGCAAATCCTCACTTTTCCACTGAGACCTTACATGGCATATTTTGTAATGTTGGTATCAACAGTATTGTAAATGGTCACCCATGTTCCACGCAGCATCACACACCCCTCTTGCATTCAGCTGCCACTCCATCCACAGAGACGGCTCGGGGCTTTTAGCCCCACTGCAACTGAGGTTCATCCTTTAACAAGTAATTGGGTATTTGGACATATTGAAAATAGCTCCCCAGCCACACCTATCCAACTGTCGAGAAATCGTCAAAGAATTCACTTCCAAGAATAAAAGGGAGGAAGCGCTGGTCCCCTCCTGCACTCCCCTGCAGAGCAACCGCCTATGAAAGCAAATGAAAATAGTTATCCCAAGCTCCAGCATCAAAAGAGACACAATGAAAGGATTTCTCGGTGCACCTTATTAACGCTTTGAGCCGCTTGGCCTTTTCCAGGTTGTAATGACAGTAATAGCACCAACAAAAATCTTGGTGGGCATAGGATTTGCCAACTGTCTAATTGCACAAACCCAAACGCCCTTGCCCTGCCCTGCCCCTTCCCTGAGGCCCCACACCTTCTCTGAGGCCCTACCCATGCTCACTCCAGCCCCACTTCCTCCGTCACTTGCTCTCCCCCACCCTCACTCACTTTCACCGGCCTGGGGCAAGGGGCTGGGGTGCAGGATGGGATGCGGGTTCTGGGAGGGAGTTTGGGTGCAGGAGTGGGTTCAGGGCTGTGGTAGGGGGTTGGGGTACAGGAGGGGGTGTGGGCTCTGGGAGGGAGTTTGGGTGCAGGATGGGGCTGGGAGTTAGGGTGTGGGAGGGGGTTCGGAGTGCAGGGTCTGGCTGGACGGTGCTTACCTCGGGTGGTTCCTGGAAGCAGCAGCATGTCTGGAAGTGGCTCCTAGGCTCACAAGCGGCCAGGCGGCTTTGCACACTGCCCCTGCCTGCAAGCACTGTCCCCACAGCTCCCATTAGCTTCCCCATTCCCAGCCAATGGGAGCTGCGGAGTCAGCGCTCAGAGCGGGGGCAGTGCATGGAGACCCCCTGCCCGCGCTTCCTCCTAGGAGCTGCTGCTGGACATGTTGCCACTTCTGGGAGTGGCGCGGAGCCAGGTCAGATAGGGAGCCTGCCTTAGCCCCGCTGCACTGCCTGACTTTTAGCAGCCTAAAATCTCCCAGATTGGCTTCAGTAGCCTCCGGGAGATTGAGCCAGCAGAGAACAGTCTTCCCCTCTGCTGCAGGGCCTGTGGCCTGGGGAAGTTCTTATGTGCCCACAGCCTGGCACCGTAATGAACTGCTATTGAGACTGAGCCCTGATACTCAAAACACCGTTTTACAGAATTACTTGTGCACTGAGGGAACAGTACCCAGAGAAGATGATAGTAATAGGCACTTACTTAGCCCCACCCTTCTGCAGCTCTCAAAGCACTCTACAAAGTGGGGTACAAGGAGAAGAAAGATGGCATGGAGGTTAGCTGGGACTCAAAAGAGCTGGACCCAGTTCTTGGCTGTACCCCCAATTATCTGTGCAACGTTAGACAAGTCTCTCTCTCTGCCTCAGTTCCCATCTATAGAATGGGAATAATACTACCTCTCTCGGTCTTGGCTATTTAGGCAATATGTGCTTTGGGGGCAGGAACTCTCACCCTGTTTGCTCAAGGAAGCCCTGATTTGAAGGGGGAGTGGAGTCTTTAGGTTCTCCCACCACATAATTGAGTTGTCTGCTCCATATTACTGGTGCAGCTGAAGAGAAGCTGACAAACACATCTTTCTGATGCAGGAGGGAAGCCATTAGTTATAGCATATACCCATAAAGTCACTTGGTGTAGAGGAAAAGGCAGAGGAGAGAGAACTTATAGCACCATCAGCACTTCCACTGAAGTGAGCAGATTCTAGTGGAGTGAGGAAGGCATACTTTCCTACCACGGTCTCTCCAAGCTGAAAGCCCACACAGAATATTCCCATCCCTCTTCCACACCTTCAGACAAAGAGAGCTAATGCTCAGGGAATTAAACATCGAATTTATTGCATCATATCGAACTATGTACACACACACATAGAAAATAAACATTTGCTATAGCTGTATATTTGTCTTTAATGCTGTGTTATAAAGAGGCTGATAGGCTACCAATGTAGTAATCAGCACATTTAAAAAAAAACCCATGCCTACAACCTTTTGTTAGAGAGGTGCAAAGTTCAATACTACATATCAAACATGGGATGTAAATATTGTATGTTCTATAAATATGTCCATTCTCCAACAGGGTTTAAAATTAGATTTACACCGATTCTTGGAAAGTGAGAGATTGTTCACCATTTTAACTGATCATGGAGGGGAAAAAAGAGGGCTTACTAATCTTTTGGGAAATAGATGGTTAATTCATCCTCTTACCCACCCAGAAGTGTTAATGTACATTTCAAATGTGATCAACAAAAGCGTCATAACAAAGATTGCCTTTAAGTCCCAGCACTTAATAGTGACACAAAGTGTCAAGTAGAAAGTAGAAATGTTGCACTGAAAAACTAACCCCGCAGATTCCAAACATATACAAGCCTGTGGATTTGAGCCACTGTCCTGTGGATTTGATTCTGATTTCTTGGAGCTGCCATCTCACATTTGATCAGGATCCCTTGCCTTTGAGGAGGGAAACTAGGATTAAGATAAGCCTACTGTAGACTTGTAAATTGCGTTTCTATATTGGTAGAGGTTCAATTTGGGAAACCAATTTCTAAATTTTGTTCTTCCTCAGAACTAACAAGAAGTGACCTAGCCCCCAAGAGACCCCTCTCAAAAGGCTAAGCAGGGAAAGACATGACCAAAATTTGAGACCAAAAGAAAAAACATAGAATCCATAGTCTTGTGCAAACAAAATGAGTGTGTACCATAAGAAAGGGGGGTTGGAGAAAAGCATCACAATAGTGCCCCCACCCCAGTACCCAACTGTCCTGCAGAGAGGAGGGTAGTGGGCATGAGATGTAGCAATTCTATGCAAGCAAGAACCAGCTTGCATTTGGAGGGAAGGGGAGGAGTGAAGCAGGGAGGGGTGGACAGTTTAAAAAAAAATCACCATTTCAGCCACTGCCAGAAATGCAAGGAGCAGCAAAGATCAAAATATTTAAGATGATTGAAAGAAAAAATGGAGGATGGGGGAAGAAAATTGCAAGCAACTGCTGGCGATAAAAACAACTAACCAAAACAAGGCTGAACTGATTTTGTTTGATGGGTTCGAGACTTCAGTGCACACGTTCTCCCTGCTAAAATCCCAGAAAGAGTAGACAGTGTCATGCTGTGCCGCTGTGTCCCTTGATTCTAATATTTTTAAAAAACATTCTGATCCATTACTTTACAAAAATAAAACCTGCTCCATTTGTTGTGTCTGTTTCTGTCTCGTGTCGATCAGGCCAAACTAAAGCCCTCGTAGTGGTCGATGGCTTGTGTAAGCCGCATGCTCAGGGTCTCCTTGCTGCTGTACTTGGGCAGGTCGAGGAGGTTGTAGCAGGTGTGAGCTACGGGCAGGTACTGATCCCCACTCGACGTGGACTGGATGATGATGCGTAAACTTGACATGCCATAGATAGGGATGCGGTCGCTGCCAGTCAGGAACACTGAGAGAGCAAAAACAAAACATATAACTTTGAGAAGGAGCCGCACACTAATGAAGGCAACAACACTAGAGGGCAAATACTGGTCAACTAGGAACCCACTTGAAATTTTACCACATTGACCTCTCTGTGACCCCCACTACATTCATCCTGAGGGTCTGTGTCCTCAGATGACCTGCATAGTGTGCTACTCACCCTGTTTGAACTTTGCATGACCCCAATTCCTTGTAAATTCATCCTCAGTGACCCCAGGTGACCCCAATTGCCTTGAAGTTTCTCTATACTGACCGCTCTGCGACCCCCACCACATTCAGCCCTAGGGTCTGTGTCCTCAGATGACCTCCGTGGCTCAATCCTTACCCTGATTGAACTCTGCATGACCCCATATGCCTGTAAATTCACCCTCGGTGACCCCACGTGACCCCAACTGCCCTGAAAGTTTTCCACATTGCTCTATCTGTGACCCCTACTACATTCAGCCTGAGGGTCTGTGTCCTCAGATGACCTACATGGTCTGAGCCTCACCTTCAGTGAACTCTGCATGACCCCAGTAGACTGTAAATTCATCATCAGTGACCCCAGGTGACCCCAATTGCCTTCATGTTTCTCCACATTGACCTCTCTGTGACCCCCAGTACATTCAGCCTGAGGGTCTGTGTCCTCGGCTGACCTCCCTGGTTCAATCCTCACCCTGATTGAACTTTGCATGACCCCAATTGCTTCTAAATTCATCCTCAGTGACCCCAGGTGACCCCA
>NW_020665140.1:6182470-6183336 GCF_002925995.2 Terrapene triunguis
CATTCAGCCTGAGGGTCTGTGTCCTCAGATGACCTGCATAGTGTGCTTCTCACCCTGTTTGAACTTTGCATGACCCCAATTGCTTGTAAATTCATCCTCAGTGACCCTAGGTGACCCCAATTTCCTTCACGTTTCTACACATTGACCTCTCTGTGACCCCTACTACATTCAGCCTGAGGGTCTGTGTCCTCAGATGACCTCCATGGTCTGCTCCTCACCCTGATTGAACTTTGCATGACCCCAATTACTTCTAAATTCATCCTCAGTGACCCTAGGTGACCCCAACTGCCCTGAAAGTTTTCCACATTGACCTCTCTGTGACCCCGACTACATTCAGACTGAGGGTCCGTGTCCTCAGATGACCTGCATGGTCTGATCCTCACCTTCAGTGAACTCTGCATGACCCCAGTAGGCTTGAAATTGATCATCAGTGACCCCAGGTGACCCCAACTGCCTTCAAGTTTCTCCACATTGACCTCTCTGTGAACCCCACTACATTCAGCCCTAGGCTCTGTGTCCTCGGATGACCTCCCTGGCTCAATCCTTACCCTGATTGAACTCTGCATGACCCCATATGCCTGTAAATTCATCCTCGGTGAACCCAGGTGACCCCAACTGCTGAAAGTTTTCCACATTGAACTCTCTGTGACCCCTACTACATTCAGCCTGAGGGTCCGTGTCCTCAGATGACCTACATGGTCTGAGCCTCACCTTCAGTGAACTCTGCATGACCCCAGTAGACTGTAAATTCATCATCAGTGACCCCAGGTGACCCCAATTGCCTTCAAGTTTCTCCACATTGACCTCTCTGTGACCCCCACTACATTCAGCCCTAGGGTCTGTGTCCTCGGATGACCTCCCTGGCT
>NW_020665140.1:6183346-6253351 GCF_002925995.2 Terrapene triunguis
GAACTCTGGATAACCCCAGTAGCCTGTAAATTCATCCTCAGTGACCCCCAACTGCCTTGATATTTTTATACATTGATCTCTACGTGACCCCCCGAACTATATTGAACCCTAAGGTCTGTGTTCTCGGATGATCTCCCTGGGTCTTTCCTTACCCTGATGGAATGCTGCATGACCCCAATTGTGGATGAATTGATATGGAGTTGGGATCATGAAGGTGTGAATGACGTCTGAAGGCAGTGAGATCACATGGTGCAAGGAGAGTAGTGCTAGAGAAAGTGGGGGTTACATAGTCATCAATGAAGAATAACTTGGAGGCAACAGGGGTCACTCAGGGTGAGCCGAGCAATAATGGAGTCACACAGAGGAACAGAGAGAGGATGGAGGGAATGGGGATCATGGTGGGTCAATGAAGAAACGTGAAGGCATTCTGGGTCATGGACTGTATGACGCTGTATGAAAGAAAGGAGACCATGTTTACAGTAATATATCATCACTGATGCTCAATTGTGATAAATCTTGTACAAAGTATGTTGTGTTCCGTATCATTGGAAAAGTTATAATCTACTAAGTATGATTATCCTGTGTAGCTGGACGTATCATCATTGTATATGAAGTTATGAAACTTTGCTATGTGCTTGTATCTCAAACCTCTTGTTTCTGGGTAAGACAGATTGAGACCTAGGCTAGCCAGCCTGCTTGATGGCCTATTACAGACAAATCAGCTCTTCCAGGGACCCCTTCTGAGGCCTCTTCAGCAGCATGCAGCCAACGAATGCCTCATGATTCATTAAGGACATGTGACCCAGGCCTCCATGTTTGTGTCAATAACTTTCCATGCACCTGGCCTAAGAGGTATACATTGCAGACTGCGACATCATTCTTTGTCTTCATTCCTGCTCCACATCTCTGGGCTACAATTTCTAACAAAGGGAAGCTTTGAATAAAGGACTGATGACCCCAAATCTTTTTGGGTGAGCCAGAGAGACTTACTGCAAAATAGCACGTTTAACAGCACTGCTATTATCCTAATTTACAAACTCGGAAATCAACTGTAATGTAAATAAATTAATGGAGATATACCATCTCCTAGAACTGGAAGGGACCTTGAAAGGTCATCGAGTCCAGCCCCCTGCCTTCACTAGCAGGACCAAGTACTGATTTTGCCCCAGATCCCTAAGTGGCCCCCTCAAGGACTGAGCTCACAACCCTGGGTTTAGCAGGCCAATGCTCAAACCACTGAGCTATCCCTCCCCCTCAATGTATATGATTGATTTTAACTTCTTAATAACTCTTCCTTATTTTTTTTAATTAACCTTTAGTTTTTCATTACCAGAGGATTGGCTACAAGTGTGGTCTTTGGGTAAGACATGAGCTATATATTGACCTGGAGTGTGTGGCTGGTTCTTTGGAACTGGAAAAAATGAACATGTGCTGTTTTTGGTTTTAATAACCCTACATCACAAAAATCCAGTTGTCTGGGTGGTGATAGGGGCTGGATTGCCTCTAGAGGACTGTTTTGGCTCCTTTTTAACTAGTATAAGTGATACAGGAGCTCACTTTTGTTACTGGCTTGGTGACCTCTAATGATAGAATAAACCACCAGTGTGTGGGGTTGGTGGGGGTGAGATCTGTTTCCTAATCTGTCCTGAATTTGGCATTCTCCGCTGTGACCCAAACCAGGCTGCTCTTGAAGCAGGAGTGTCACAGAGAGAAAAGCTCTAGGTAGTGAGTGTGTGTGTGTGTGTGTGGGGGGGGGGGGGGGTCATGCAGACGTCAATGCAGAAAAAGGGGGGGGAGGGGTAGCTCGGTGGTTTGAGCATTGGCCTGCTAAACCCAGGGTTGTGAGTTCAATCCTTGAGGGGGTCATTTGGGGATTCAGGTAGGGATTGGTCCTGCCTTGTGCAGGGGGTTGGACTAGATGACCTCCTGAAGTCCCTTCCAACCCTGATCTTCTATGACTCCAAAATTTTGGAGGCAGCTGGGATTATGGAGGGGACCACTGAGGGTGAGTCTGGAGGCTGTGGGGTCAGAGCGTAAGGCAGACAGTACAGGGGGTCATGCTGGTGTCAAGGAGGAAAAATCTGGAGTCGGGGTCAGATGGTCATAAAGGATAAATTTACAGGTAGTTTGGGTCATGAGGGGGTCAATGACCCCTGCATAAACTCCACTACCTCTAGTCTTTCTCTCCTTGACCCCATGTGACCTTACTGCTTTCATATCCACCCTCATTGACCCCTTCGTGACCACAACTACTGGTAAATTTGCCCTCCATGACCCATCACCTCCACATTTTTCCTATTTGACCCTGGTATGACCCCAGTACCTCCGAGCTTCCTCTCCGTGACCCCCATCTACCTCCAGCCTTCCTCACCCTGACCCCACGGTCTCCAGACTCACCCTCAGTGACCCCTCCATGAGCCCAGCTGCCTCCAACTATTTCCTCATTGACCCCTGCATGACCTCTGCCACCTACAGCTTTACTCTCTATGACCCCGCCCCCAGCTTCAGAGAGCTACTGACTCTGGGTGATACTGGACAGGCTGTTTAGGCCAAGCTTCTTGAATTCTAGTCACGTGCCTCAGTGAGACACTACAGAAACCAAGCTGATGCCCTAACTGCCTACTGTTAAGGGATTGGAGAGCTCCCATGCAGGCTGCATCCTGAGAGGCCCCTGTGTCCCCCAGGGGTAAGGCACCACTACCCTGTCCTGTTTTTAACATTTATCTTTTCAGTAGATATTTCTCATTTTCCAGCAGTAGAAAGAGCCACGGTTGGGGCATGTCTGGATATGCTGCGTATATGCTCTCACAGGGTGCATGCATAGCCTAAAGCAGTGGTTCTCAACCCTTTTTAGATCAGGAGTCTATATGGGTGTGTTAAGAGCATCTCTGAGTGGCATGTGAGGCAGTAGGGACAGACTCTAGCCCAAGAAACAGATTCATCTGACTGCAGCTGGCACACCTTGCCGGACCACCCAGCAGGGAGTGAAATTTTACTTACTTGCTGTAGTTGTACCTAGGACTATATATTTAGATCCCGTTGTAGTTTTCAATAACTTGTTAAAACCAACTGGTCTCTCTCAAACGTGACTAGATTGCTCGGGGGGCGGGGGGAGGGCAGTTCGTAACACTTCCGTGCCCCCTGTGAGGATTTTACCTGTTCTGTAAAACTACAACACTTGGGGTCAGGGATTGCACCCGTGCACTACAGGTGGGGAATGCTATGTTAGTCTCTTGAGGACAGATATGGTGGGCTAAAGCCTCTACAAAAAGAGGGTGGTGGAGGAAGAGGTATGCAGTTACATCTCCTCCCACAGGAACCTTAGTGGTCCCGAGATGCCTTCATGGTAGACTCTCAACAAGCCCCTTGGGCTTCGCTCCAAGAGCAATGGGGAAAGTCGATGAATACTAAGCCTAAGGGGGTTATCAGGAAAAAGGCCCTAATTCAAGGATGCTGGAAGGCTGGCTCTGAAAGGCTGAGACCTTGTCTACACTACCGCTTACTTTGGTACAACTTACATCGCTCAGGGGTGTGAATAATCCACCCCTTGGAGCGACGTAAGTTACACCAACCTAAGTGACGGTGTGGACAGCGCTATGTCGGCAGGAGAACTTCTCTCGCCGACATAGCTATCGCCTCTCGCAGAGGTGGAGTTATTATGCTGACAGAAAAGCTCTTTCCTGTCGGCACTGAGCACCTTTGCTAGATGGCATCAGTGCAGCTGCACCGATGTAGCACTCCCAGTGTAGACTAGCCCTTAGTCAGGTCCATGCAGCCTTGAAGGGCTTACAAGTGTAATTGGTGGGAGAACTGCATGCTCGTCAGCTCCTTGAGAGCAATCTGCAGGCTGCTCAGACCTCAATCTTGAGCTCTTTCGTGACACTGGGAATGGTCACTAATGAAAAGGAGGCATTGTCCGAAAAATGCCAACAACCTGGGCAAAAAGCAGGGGAATTATAGAAAGAATTGGAAGATGCTCAATCTGCCCTTTGAGCGGTAATGCAGGAGAATCAGGGATAGAAAAGAGCAACCTCCCATGGTCACTGCAATCAAATCATTGCTAAATTACAAGCCCAGTTGCAAGTGAGGCGGGGTAAGATGGCCACCATTACAGATTCCCGTGCAACCGAGTTCTCAATCTCCTCCTCAGAGGATGATGATGAGGGTGATTTATACACCCTATAATATCATTATGAGTGTGATTTATGGCATGATGATCCAGATCAGGGAGATTGTCACCCTAATCCTATGGCCCAGTCACTAGAAGCCATTGTGACAGACGGAGACCAAATGAAGGGGGTGATCAAAATGGCGGCTGCAAAGAAGTGGTAAATGAGACCACAACCACTTCACTTTCTCCCAAACAAATTCAAGCCGTTGCTCAGTCCATGGGACCTTGAACAGCAGAAACCATCTGGAGCTGGCTTCCAAATTGGGAAAGGGAAACTAAAGTAAATGGATGGACAAATCAAGATTTTTGTTTAGTGGTGGCAGCTTCACTGCCACCTAATCTCAAATCAGCTATTCCCCCCGAGATTCTAGAAAAGCATGTAGAACCGCAACTAAGAGAAGCTCAAAAGAAACTAGCTGCCACACTCCTAGGGGAAAATAGTTTGTACCCTAGTGCCAGGAATATAAAATGAGACCCCTCCGGCTTTTGGGAAGTCCATGATTTAATCTTCCTGGGTGCCAATCATGATAATTTGGTCAACAAACAAATGTTAATAGCAGGGGTCCATCCTGGTTTTACGAACAGGATTGCCTTAGTGGTCAATTCAAATAATACTCATGGTGAAATCCCGAATGCCGCCAAGCATGCATATGGATCATGGCAGGATAGCTCCACTAGGCAGGACTTAAAAATAGAAGGAAAAACAGGATCTGCTGCGACCATTCAAGGAAAAAAGGAAGGAGAGGAAAGAGGTCACAGTAGAGACATAAAAGGGGTTAAAGGAAGCGATCAAAAGGGACCTTCTTATTCTGAGTTAAGGGACCGTTAAAAAAAATATGGAGAGGTCAAGGAAGGAATTCCATACTGGAAGCTAATACTGAGATTTTCTAAACAAGACCACATAACATCTGGAAAGCCTTTTGTTAAATCTGTGCCTGTAAACACAGTTAGAGTCTTGGCTGGTGACCCAAGACTGGAGCCTACTGCTCCCTTTCTACAATAGGACAGCCTGCCCCAGCAACCCAGAGAGGTTCCCTTATCCGGGGATCCCTGGGGGTGCCTCAGTGTTAAAATCATGCTAGTGGATAGGCAATATAAAGTATTAGTAGATACCGGGACATCCAACAATATCCTACCTGTAGAACCAAATGCAGGTGGGGTCCCTAAAACCCAGGAGAGACATGAATTGGCTGGATACACGAGTCAACCCCATTCAGTACCTTTTACAGGTGAAATTCTAATAACAATATCCGGAGTGCAGACCGAAGCAAAATTTGGGAAACAAAACTTGGAAGATGATGTAGGGATTCTTGGGAGTGATGTTCTTGAGGAAACCTCTGCTGTCACTGATTATGGGAAACAAATTTTATGGATTATAAAGAGTCTAGAGACTAATCCTGATTCAAGGAAAGGAATGGAAGGCACTTATTATGTGAGCGCTATCACTGAATCCATCCCAATGCTTCAAGCAGAACCCCCATAGGACCAATTAATAAACCAATTTCCTAAATTGCGGGCTACCCATAAACAAGACTATGGAAAGCTCAGTGGAGAAGTAATAATTGTGGGAAGTGGTTCTCCGTGAAAAAAGCAGTATAAATACCCTCAGGAAGCAAAAGAGGCAGTTACTCAAATTATTAAGTCCTTAGTGGACCAGGGGATACTAGTTGTCACAAGTAGCAAAAGCAATTCTCCTGTTTGGCTGGTGTGTAAACTGGATGGTTCCTGGAGACTACTGACTATCAAGCACTCAATTAACATACTCCTGCAGTTTTCCCACTGGTGGCATCCTATCAGGACCTATTAGAACAAGTAACTGATGGAAAGAAGTGGTTTTCTGTTTTTGATGGAACTAACGGCTTCTGGTCTGTACTTGTGGCCACAAAAACAAACAAACAAACAAACCCAATACAAATTTGCCTTCACAAATAAAGGTCAACAATTTACATGGACCTGACTGCCTCAGGAGTTTAATAACTCTCCCACATTATTTCCTGCAGCCATAACCAAAGTTCTGGCTCCTCTTTTGGAAACTAATCAAGTATTGTTGTATGTTGATGACATATTAGTTGCCACAGACACTGAAGAAGTACATAAAGAAGTACTAACTTGGTTGTTTAAATTACTGAGTGAGGCAAGGTTAAAATTAAATGGGAAAAAGGCCCAGATAGCCAGGAATAAAGTATCCTTCCTGGGAATTGAAATTGGCCATGATCGCAGACAGCCCCTTCAGAAGTGAAGCTGAACGATCTCAGGCTACGTCTTCACTACCCGCCGGCGGGTAGCAATCGGTTTATCGGGGATCGACTTACCGCGTCCCTGATGGCTCTACCGTCGACTCCGGAAATCCACCTCACCGCCAGGTAAGCCGACCTAAAATACGCAACTTCAGCTACGGTATTCACGTAGCTGAAGTTGCGTATCTTAGGTCGGAAGTCCGCTGTAGTGTAGACCTAGCCTCAGACCTCCCTATACCAATATCTGAACATGAATTGAGAACCTTCCTGGGATTAGCAGGATTCAATAGGGAATGTATTCCAGGATTTGCTGAAATTGTTAAACCCCTGTATAAAATTCTCAAGAAGGGAGAAATTTGGGAATGGAAGTCTGAACATGGTCAAGCAGTACGGGTCTTAAAATAAAAACTTGTCCAGATAACTGCACTGGCACATCCTAACCCACAAACACCTTTTATTTTAGAAGTAGGAGCTTCATCTACTACTTTTTCTGCGGTGTTAATGCAACATTAGTTGGGCAAGGATAAACCTATTGCTTATGCTTCTTGGCTTTTTAGCCGAATGGAGAGCATTTTTTTTGCATGCGTAAAACAAGTTCTAGCAGCGTGTTGGGCCATTCAGCATTTTGAGTCTTACAGGATTAAACACTGTAGTCCTTAGGACTCCTTACACCCTTATAAAATATCTTTTCTCTGGGAAAATTTAAGGTAGGCAGGTATCAAATTCTCGGCTGGCTTGCTGGACTTTTGCTTTAATGGATCGAGATTTGCAGGTAGAGGCTCTAACTGGACCATCTAAAACTGCTTTATTATTATTGATAGGTGGGAATCCCCATGAGTGCCCACTTCCTCAGCTGACCACTCGAAAGAGGTACCTTTCTGAGGCTCCAAAATGGGATGAGAAACCTTTTCTGAACAAAAATCTATTCAGGTTTGGTTGTACCACGTAGCTGGAAAAGCCTACATTGGTTTTGCACTTGTAGATCCTGTCAATCAGACACTGATTGCAAGAAAATGTAATATACATTCGGCTCAGTAGGCTGAATTGGCTGCAGTTGCTGTGTCTTGGAAAATGTTTCTTTAGAAAAAGATCTATCCTTGTATTCTGTTTCTCAGTGGGTCTGTATGGCTCTAGTTGACTGGCTTCCAGAATGGGAAGAAAATGCTGTGTGTTGTTCAGATGGTAACCTGTAGTACATGCTGAATTATACCTGTATATAATTACCCTTTTGAAAAGGAGAATAGGTAAAACGTTAATTGGCAAAGTTAAAGCTCATCGAAAAAAAGGACTCATGGTAGAATGGAATAATTGGGCTGACTTTGAAGCTAAACAGGGAGCATTAAATGGACCCTGCTGGCAACCTCCAAAACAAAATGTTGTAGCAAGGATTCAAACAAAAGAGCCAGAAAATACAGATCGTCCCGCTGCAATGCAGAACAAAGATCTAACTCTGAAATGTCTCTTTAAAAAGGCTAGTGAGGGAGGAGTTTCTCTTAGAATATTACCTGAAAGGGGCGGGGGCTACTCGTTGCACAGCCCAAGGCCAAAAGGTGTGGGTAGTGCCTAAACATTTAAGAAGTGAGATCATTTATCTTGCACATGATCCAGGGAGTCATCAGGGCATTGCTTGTTCAACTGAAAGTCTGTTGCAAACTGCTTGGTGGCCCTCTGTAAAATCTGATATCGACCAATGTCAGAAATTGCTTATAGTGTGTTGCTGTTAATGCAGATCAGGAGAGAAGCAAGATTCCCTTAAAAATCCCAAAGGATATATGGTCCATGGTTCAAGTCGATTATACCACACGTAGAGGAAATAAATACCTCTTGGTAATAGTGGCTACGTTCACAAAATGGATTATAGCTGCTTTCCCTGTAAAAACTAACACTGCTTTCAATGCTGCTAGGTTTCTGACTGAACCTGTGGTGCCTAGGTGGGGAATTCCTATTATTCTTGAATTTGACCAGGGATCCCATTTACTATGCAAACTCTATGGAATCAAGCCGAGATTCCATTTCCCTTACCATCATCAGGCTAGTGGGAATGTGGAGCAGTCAAACCGCACAGTTAAAGAGGCATTGAGAAAGATTGTGACTGAAATTGGAAAGGAATTTGGGACATTACATTACCACAAATTCTGATGGCTCTTGGAGCAGCTAGTAGTGCCTCTACCGGATACAGGGCCGGCTCCAGCTTTTTTGCTGCCCCAAGCGGCGAAGAAGAAGAAGAAGAAGAAAAAAACCCGATTGAGCTGCCGCTGAAGTGCCGCCAAAGAGGAAGAGAGGGACTGAAGGACCCGCCGCTGAATTGCCGCCGGAGACCCGGACGTGCTGCCCCAAAACGGACGGAGTGCCGCCCCTTTCTATTGGCCACCCCAGGCACCCGCTTCCTTCGCTGGTGCCTGGAGCTGGCCCTGACCGGATATAGCCCATTTGAATGAATGACAGGTAGACCGATGGACGTTACCAGTGATCTGGTACGCTCCTGTTTCACCAGAGTGGCAAGCAGGAGTGTCTGCTGATAGATTTCTAGAGCAACTGAAAACTAGACTTGCTGGAGTGAGCAAAAGAGCAGCTCAGCGGCTAGGAGAAAGCAGATGGAAACTGCAAAGAGGATTTCTCCATAACAAAGGAATAGAGCTTTAAGTAGGGAGTCATGTAATGGTAAAATGTCTAGGGGAAAGGGATATGCCTTCTCCTCCTATTGGGAGGGACCCTATATTATTACTAGGGTTGTCAGACAATTAAACAAATTAATTGCGGTTAATCGTGCAATTTAAAAAAATTAATCACGATTAATAGCATGATTAATCGTGCGGTTAACAATAATAGAATACCACTTAAAAATATTTTTGGATGTTTTCTACATTTTCAAATATATTGATTTCAATTACAACACAGATTACAAAGTGTACAGTGCTCACTTTATATTTTTTTATTACAAATATTTGCACTGTAAAAAACAGTAGTGCAATCGCTTTATCATGAAAGTTGAACTTACAAATGTAGAACTATGTACAAAAAATAACTGCATTCAAAAATAAAACAATGTAAAACTTTAGAGCCTACAAATCCACTCAGTCCTACTTCAGCCAATCGCTCAGACAAACAAGTTTGGTTACAATTTGCAGGAGATGCTGCTGCCTGCTTCTTGTTTACAATGTCACCTGAACGTGAGAACCGGCGTTTGCATGGCACTGTTGTAGCCGGTGTCGCAAGATATTTATGTGCCAGATGCGCTAAAGATTCATATGTCCCTTCCTACTTCAACCATCATTCCAGAGGACATACTTCCATGCTGATGACGGGTTCTGCCTGATAACGATCCAAAGCAGAGCAGGCCGACGCATGTTCATTTTCATCATCTCAGTCAGATGCCACCAGCATCTTTTTTGGCAGTTCGTGTTTGGTAGTTTCCGCATCTGAATGTTGCTCTTTTAAGACTTCTGAAAGCATGCTCCACACCTCATCCCTCTCAGATTTTGGAAGGCACATCAGATTCTTAAACCTTGGGTCAAGTGCTGTAGCTACTTTTAGAAAACTCACATTGGTACCTTCTTTGTGTTTTGTCAAATCTGCTGTGAAAGTGTTCTTAAAATGAACATGTGCTGGGTCATCATCCGAGACGGCTATAACATGAAATATATGGCAGAATGCAGATAAAACAGAACAGGAGACATACAATTCTCCTCCCAAGGAGTTCAGTTACAAATTTAATTAACGCATTATTTTTTTAATGAGCATTATCAGCATGGAAGCATGTCCTCTGGAATGGCGGCCAAAGCATGAAGGGGCATACGAATGTTTAGTATATCTGGCACGTAAATACCTTGCAACGCCGGCTACAAAAGTGCCATGAGAGCACCTGTTCTCACTTTCTGGTGACACTGTAAATAAGAAGCAGGCAGCAGTATCTCCCATCAGTGTAAACAAACTTGTTTGTCTCAGCAATTGGCTGAACAAGAAGTAGGACTGAGTGGACTTATGGGCTCTAAAGTTTTACATTGTTTTGTTTCTGAGAGCAGTTATGTAACAAACAAAAAAAATCTACATTTGTAAATTGCACTTTCACGACAAAGGCTTGGTCTACACTTACCCCCCAAGTCGAAGTAAGGTACGCAAATTCAGCTACGTGAATAACGTAGCTGAATTCGACATACCTTACTTCGAACTTACCGCGGTTCAGACGCGGTCCACACGTGGCAGGCAGGCTCCCCGTCGACTCCGCGGTACTCCTCTCGTTGAGCTGGAGTACCGCAGTCGACGGGGATCACTTCCTGGTTCGATTTATCGCGTCCAGACCAGACGCGATAAATTGAACTTGGAACTTCGATCCCCAGCCGCCAAACTAGCGCGGCAGTGTAGACCAGCCCAAAGAGATTGCACTACAGTACTTGCATGAGGTGAACTGAAAAATACTGTTTATTTTGCTGCAATTTAAGCCCATTGCTTTTTATCCTATTCTCAAAGGTTAGCAAGAACAATTCTTCTCCCTCCTCCTTGTAACAACCTTTTATGTACCTGAAAACTGTTATCATGTCCCCTTTCAGTCTTCTCTTCCCCAGATTAAACAACCCAATTATTTCAATCTTCCCTCATAGGTCATGTTTTCTAGACCTTTAATCATTTTTGTTGCTCTCCTCTGGACTTCCTCCAATTTGTCCACATCTTTTCTGAAATGTGGCGCCCAGAACTGGACACAATACTCCAGTTGAGGCTGTATCAGCTCGGAGTAGAGCGGAAGAATTACTTCTTGTGTCTTGCTTACAACACTCCTGCTAATACATACACTCCCACGACTTACCTTGACAAAAAATAATTGATCACCCCAGTCAGATAGTAATAGATGGTCTTTTTGTGTATGGCAAACCTTTTCTGCCAATTCAGTTGAATCTACCATAACAACTGAAACCTGGTTTGATGGAGGTTGGAGTACTTATGGAGGCATGTACTATGGGGAATGCTGGTTTAATTTTACATTTGTTAAAGATATAAATGGTAGTTATTATCCTAAGTTAAATGTAAGTCCATAGAAATGTGTTGAATCACTTCTTTTAAGGGCTTGTCCATTAGCAATCACGAAGTTAATACTACTTTTGCTCCTAAAATTATTCCTTTGCCAACTCCTAAATCATTAAAACAACAGTTGCCTGTTGAATCTGCAGGACCTATCCAAAGGAAGGTTGACCAACTCACCAGAATGCTTCAAAATGCTCACGTTAAGGTAGTGATGCTGATGCACCTAGTGGCTCTAACAGTTGTAATTCAAAGCATAACCGCAACCCTGATGCTGGGACTGTGTTGTTTACTTTGGCATTACAAATCAATATGGAAATGGCATTAACCAGACGGTAAAGGAAAAAGCAGTATGAGGATACTCGCTAAAATGTGGGTATGGCCTGAAACTAGCTTGTTAAAATCCGACAGCGAGCCAGGAGAGATGGATTGTTATGGTACTGGAGAGCCCCATACAGGCTGCACCCTGAGATGCTCTTGAGTCCCCGGGGTGAGGCACCTTCACCCTTTCTTGTTTTTAACGTTTATCTTTTTAGTAAGTATTCTACGTTGTCTAGCAGTTGAGGGAGCCATGGTTGAGGCAGGTCTGGAGATGCTGTGTATGTGCTGTCACAGGGTGCAAGTGTAGCTTAGAGCAATGGCTCTCAACCTTTCCAGACTATTGTACCCCTTTCAGGAGCCTGATTGGTCTTGCGTACCCCCAAATTTCACCTCACTTAAAAACTACTTGCTTACAAAATCAGACATAAAAATACAAAGGTGTCACAGCCACACTATTACTGAAAAATTGCTTACTTTCTCATTTTTACCTTATAATTATACAATAAATCAATTTTGTATATCAACATTGTACTAATATTTCAGTGTATAGTATATAGCGCAGTATAAACAAGTCATTGTATGAAATTTTAGTTGGTACTGACTTCGCTAGTGCTTTTTCTGTAGCCTGTTGTAAAACTTGGCAAATATCTAGATGAGTTGATGTACCCCCTGGAAGACCTCTGTGTACCCCTGGTTGAGAACCACTGGCCTAGAGTATACATGGGTGTGTTAAGAGCGTCTTTGGGTGGTGTGTGGTGCAGTAGTGACAGATTCTAGCCCGAGAAACAGATTCATCTGACTGCAGCTGGCACGCCTTGCTGGACCACCGAGCAGGGAGTGAGATTTTACTTACCTGCTGTAGTTGTACCTAGTACCATATATTTAGATCCTCTTGTAGTTTTCAATAACTTGTTAAAACCAGCTGGTCTCTCTCAAACATGACTCAATTGCTCGGGGGAGGAAGGGCAGTTCATAACACTACATATGAGTGTAGGTGCCTAACTTTAGGCACCCAGGTTTGTAACTGTTGGCCTTTCCCTTTCTGCCCCCACTGCCAGCCCCTTGTTACACAGAGACTTACCCACACCCTTTCAGACCTAGGGGGGGGAAGCGCCAGGGGGCTGCAGTTATTATTGTAACCAAGGCAAACATTGCCCTTGCCCTTTGGTAACAAAAATGAGAGAGGAACAGAACACAGGGAGGGAAATGCCCTCTGCAACCAGCAAGAACCCCACAGGGACTGTGCATACAGGTGTCACTCGCCCACTTCCATCTGGCTCCCCAGGGAAGCTGTCCCCTCTTCCAAGCTGAAACAATGACACCTCACAAGGGTTTGATCATTTGAAACTTGCTCTCTGCCACCTGCCTTTTAGTTATTGCAAGAGCAGGAGGATTACCCTGAAACCTTTTCAAATACAGGGAGATAGTCTTATCCTACGGGCTCCGTCCCCAGCCTCCTGCCCAGCTGGCCCTGCAGTCAATGGCGTGACGTCTGCAGGGAATCGGGCCCTGTGATGTTGGATTTGTTAAAAGGAATCAGCTAAAATCAATTGACAGCAAATATTTCCAGGCTTGTCCCTTCCCCGTGCCCCGGGCCGGCTGAGCAGTGGGCTGGTGGCTGCCTGCTAAGCAGAACTACCACAAAGTGACTGGACTGGAACATGGAAAAAATGCCATAAATATGCAACCTGGCCTCCGCCATGTGAAAATAAACAAGGGCAGTTATAAATAGCTATTGTACTGACCTTAAACAACAGACTCCCAGACTCTAGCTCAAACCCAGATCTTTCACATGCAGCACCCCCTGATCATCCACTAAGCAAGCTACCATCGCAGGCAAAGAAACACTCGCTCATTTGAATGTTAGCCTTGCAAAAATGCTGGCAGCTGGACTGCCTCCCCGTGTGAACCTCAGCACAGCTCTGGACACAGATATGTGCAGCCTTCAGAGCAGAGCAGAGCGCTGGTTCCTTCTGGATCTCTCGCTGGCATGAACTCACCCTGAAGGGTGGCGGTACAGCTTTGCGGAGAATAAGAGGGCAAGGGAGGGAGGAGGAAGGAAGTGTGCTGGCAAAGGAGGCAGCAAGCACTGGCAAGAATGCAGACCCTGGGGTGGTGCCCACGTGGCATGTAAAGCATGAGCTGACAGTGTTCTATGGGGACAAGGGCCCAAGCTCTGCTGAATTCAGCAGTTTTACTTTGCAGACTTCTGCATCTTCACTTCTACAACAGAACACAAGACCAAAAGAGGGGAGAGGAAGCGTTTCCCCCCCGGAACAAACCCCTCTGCCTATGGACAAACCAAATCGTCTGAGAGCCACACCTTGCGGAGTTCCAACAACTAGTTAAAGGATTAGTTACGAGTCCAGCAGCAGCTGGTGGGACATGGGCTGCCACGCACTATGGGGTGGACTTTTCACAAGCATGCAGGAGTGGGTCAAATCTGGCCACACTGAAGTCAGCGGGAGCTTTACCATAGACTTCAATAGAAGCAAAGTTCGGCCAATGTTGAGTGTTTGGAAAATCCCACTCTACTACCACATTTGCACAGGCACTACAAGAGGCCTACCCAGGAAGCCAAGGATCAACAAGAAAGGAAAGCTGAGACCACCAGAGAGGTCCCTGCAAAGAAGTCAAAGGGAGAGAGGGGATGCTGTATATTCACTGCTTGTTTCTATTTCAGCTCCCTTCTGGCCCTCCCATTGCACCTGCAAAGCCCTTTGCTAAAAGCAAACTCCATTTTTCACCACCGTAAGAGAAAGAAAAGTGGCTGAGCAGGTTTCACATGGTAAATCCAACACAAACCATGATTCTCCTGTTATAGCAGCACCTGGAGTGCTGCACTGACACACAGGAGCCCCAAACAACTTGCAATCTAAAACCCACCCTGATTTCCCAGGGGAAAGGGTTTTCACAGTGCTTTGAGGGAAGAGAGAGCCTTTTCACAGCTCACAATCCTGCTGTTACATTTTCTTTCCCGTCATCTGGCCACGGAGCCAGTGACTCAGCATGCAACATTCCAAAGCTCCCCCCTGCCTGCAACAAGGCCTTTGCTCCAGCTTCAGGGAGGGAACATCTCTCTTCTATACACAGCGCAGGGCACTCAGACAGCTTGCAGGAAGGGAGCAGGAGAACAGGGCTGCTGATTTGGATGCTGGCTAAGAACAGCAAGGGTAGGTGACTCGGGAAGGGAGTTCACAAGCAAGTCCTGGATGTTTAGTTAAAAGGAGGGGTGGCCACTGATCCAATCATCTGGCTTGGAAACTCAGAGGAGTTTGGCTACACATTCTTTTATTACCAGTTTAACTATACTGGTTTAGAAGCGTTAAATCAGTGCAACCCCCCTGGCACGGACCTAGTTGTACTGGTATGAAAGGGCTTACATGAGTACAATTGCTTCCACACTGGGCTTTGCACCAATGGTTTCTAAACGGATATAGATACAGAACAAGAAGTGTGAGGAGAAGAGCCCCTACTAGCACCCAGCGGGAGAGGTTTAGCTAGGATGGTAGCCAGGAGACGAGGTCAGGCCAGAGGGAGAGGCTTACTAATGTACACCAGTGGTGCAATGGGTAGAAGAAGAGCTGTGGCACATGTGGAGGGGCTGCATGCTGGGAAGGCAGGTTGTTCGGCCAGAAGAATCCATGCAAAGGCGGGGGGGAGGGGGGAGAAGATGGTGAAAGAAACAACAGGCAGCCTCCACATGAGAAAATCAGGGCCATTTATAGCCACAGAAAAGGGGAAGCTTCCACAGCTACATCTTATGAAATATTCACCAATCGCTCTGCCATGCTGATTTACAAAATCATCTACACATTGAGCCACCAAGGGAGACATGCCGCAATGTTGCCCCTTAAAAGATGACACTTGTATAAAAAACAAAAATATCCTTCTCCTTGCCATACCACCAACAGCTTAGAAACCAAAAACATGGGAGGTGCTGGGGAAAGCTCCATGTTCTACAGGATTCGTTTCTATCGCCCAGTTTTTCTAGCATCTCAGCCCAGGGCTCTGGAGTAATTAATGCCACTGGAAAGCAGGACTGTTAACCTCACCAGGTTTCTGTGGGACAGAGGACCATCTGGGTGCTGGTGGAGGGACCAAGGAAAAGTTTGGAAAGAAGAATGTGTGATGAGAAGAAAGGAGCAGGGAGGTGAAGTTTTGGTGACCTTGAGTGAAAATCAGCAGAGAGTCCTGTGGCACCTTTAAAACTAACAGATGTATTGGAGCATAAGCTTTCATGGGTGAATACCCACTTTGTCAGACGCATGTGTTAGTCTTAAAGGTGCCACAGGACTCTCTGTTGCTTTTTACAGATCCAGACTAACACGGCTACCCCTCTGATACTTGAGTGAAAATGGCAGCTAATCCCTAAAGGTGCCTTTGAGAATTTCACCCTCCGCTGATTAGAATGGTACCAACTATTATTATTATTATACTTGAAGGAAACTAAAGTTTGTCTCTTTTCTGTGCTCTCCATTGCCCCTGAGGGGTCAGCAGCAGGGACCAAAGCCGGGACTTCTGGATCTTAAACCAAGAGCCTCTACTACCTGGGCTAAAAAAGACCCAGGGCTGTTAGTTCAGACTTTTGCAGAATCAAATCTCTCTGTGGCCCAGACACAAGAGGGAGACAGAGTTGTGCTGTCTAAGCAGGGATTACACTGCTATGGACTGTAGTTTTCAATGACTCCTTAAAGAGATAGTTGTGGTGAGTCTTGCACCTTAAGAAGCAGATTCTGGAAGGCGACAATGTCAAGAGGAGTGACGGTGGACAGGACCCGGCAGCCGAGCCAGGCTGGTCGGTCTCATGGTACCTATTGTTATATGCATGGTTTCATTCAGCTGAGTGTCTGCTAGTTCTGTGTGAACAGAAATGAGCCACCCCAGGAACAATACTCTGCCATAGAATAGCACAAGGTGAGCCCAGAGTGTCTTAGAGTCTGTGCCCTGGCTCCCCAGGTTTTTAGTTTCAGCGAGGTCTTGAGAAGGTGTCCCCTGAGAGTCAAGGTGTGATACAGATACACAGACTTTGGGTCCTGGTCCAGCCTATGTCCATTCACAAAGATACTGAACAGTTTATTGGCTTTGGTGTGGCCTATGTGGAAGCAGCTGGAAACTGTGTTTTTGGTACGAGCTTTAAGTCTTCATCTTTTACAACAACAGGCCATCTCTTTCATGTCAGCATTCAGAACTTCTCCTAGGTGACTGAAATCCCGGTCCTGTAGTGACAAACAGCTATCATCTGCATCGATAAAATGCCTGGCAGCGGCATTGGGAACAGGGACGACTCCAGGGTTTTTGCCGCCCCAAGCAGCGGGGGGAAAAAAAAGCCGTGATCACAATCGGCGGCAGCTCCACTGTGCCCCTTCATTGTTCGACGGCAATTCGGCGGCAGGTCCTTCCCTCCGAGAGGGATGGAGGGACCCGCTGCTGAATTGCTGCCGAAGAGCCGGATGTGCCGCCCCTCTTCATTGGCCGCCCCAGGCACCTTGCTGCGCTGGTGCCTGGAGCCGGCCCTGATTGGGAAGGTCAGTTGGGAAAAGGTTGAAAAGTGTTACTGCTAGAACTGAGTCCTGAGGTAGACCATTATTTTGGGACCTCCAGGAGCTGGTCTTTTGTTCAAGTAGACCTTGGAACAGGTAGCCTCTCTGCAACAGAGCCCCAGCTGTGACAACCCACTTTGGTAGGACCTGGACACCAAATTGTGCCAGTATTTGATGACAATTATGCAGTTTGATCTGAAACCTGCTTAAATCTACACTTTGGATACCGTCAGTGGTGGAGGCAATTCTTTGAAGGATAAGCCTTTCAAGTAATTTGTACACACAGCTTAGCAAAGAGATGGGCTGGTAACATATTGCAGTCGGTAGTCAGGTTTTGACAGGGCTATTACTTTTGCTCTGCCCCAAATCTTAGGTATTTTATTCTCCTGGATGGCTCTAGACAGAAAGATGGCTAGCCATTTTCTGCTAGTTTTTACCAGGTTCTTCAGGAATTTGTGGGAGAGGTTACCAAGCCCACAGACGTTACCTGTTTTCAATTTAAATTTAATCTGTGGTGAAAGGCTGGAGGTCGTCTTTGTTTTTTGGTATGCACGGTTTGTATTGTCACTATTTCTTCTTCACCTCTCCGTCAAACATTCTGTCCTTATCCGCATTTGTAACATTTATCAGGTGTGGAAAGTTTTTCAATACACTGCTTACAGCTTGAAATGAATGACTGCCTGTACTGATGGTCCAGGGGAGGCCAGGGAAGTAGTCTTGTTTCCATCTGGCAGAATGAAAACTACCCTGTTGTTCTGGATCATGGATGAGGTGAAGGTCATGGAGTGAGACTCAGTCAAAAAAGTGAACGCCATTTTGATCAGACTATCTGTATCCCAGTGGCTAGTAAAGTCTCCAACATAGATGGTAGGGTATGGGACCCTAAGAGCCTGGAGTAGGCCGGATGACTTGTACACATTTGCCACTCTGAAATGACCAACGCTCACAGTATCACAGAGGTCTGAATTAGACGGGAGTGGCTCCGTGCCAGCAAGATTGGCTCTAACATAGGCAGCACAGCATATTTACTATGCCGAAAGTCACTCTAAAGGTCATAACCTTTGATGTTAAGGCAGCTGGCAGAAAGAGAGATGATGTGTCTCCTGGAGGCAGATTACAACTGTGTTACGTTTCAATGTTAGGGACTAGAGAATGCAACATTTAGCGGAAGGATTTTCAGGGATGGGCCAACATCCAAAGTTCCTTGATCATGGTTAAGGTCACTGAGTTCACTTGAAAGTCCATGCTGACCAGGACTGAAAGCTTTGGAAAGCTATTTGCAGCTTTGGCTTCCCCTGCCAAAGCAGGGTACTTACGCAGTATACAACGGGAACATAGCGGCATTATACTTCCCACTAGAGAGAAATTACTACTTTTTGTATTTTCCATGCCTTCCTTGGGAATGTGTCAAGGGAGGTGTGAGTTGTGTGCCTTTTTTCTTTTCTTTTTAAGAGCTCCAGCTGTCAGCCCTGGATGGCTGGAACTTGTGTAGAAGGGCCATGCACACCTGGGAGGTGGGGGGGGATGGGATAAAGGGGACAGCACAGTCAGAGCCCCACTGCCTGGGCTCGGGCTCTCCTTTCCCCTCCCCTGCCCAATCCCTCACCAGGAGGCGGCGGCATGGCTCCAGCGGGCAGGTCCGGGGTGGCAGCAGCACAGAAGTAAGAGTGGCAATGGCATGCAAAATTGGCTGTGAAAAGTGATATTGACAAATACCACTTTTCAAATTGCCACCCTTACTTCTGTGCTGCTGCTGGCACGGTGCTGCCTTCAGAGCTGGGTGGCGACACATGTACGGGGGAGGGGGAGGGTGGGAGCGTAAGCGACTTAAGACACAAGGAAGTGGGAGCATAGCCAAATAAGTTTGAGAACCACTGGACTACAGGGATCTTTAGTGCCAAACTTAACATGGGAGAGAAAAGGAACAGGAGGAGAAAGGCAAAAGCTATTCTGGCTAGTAGTTCTTATTTAGACACCAACCTTTCCGCTTTGATTGTGCAGCAAGAGTCAGTGCAGCTCCTCGAGATTTCACCAATATAGCTGAGGTTCGAATCTGGCTCTACAGTTTCAAGACGTGGCTAATACCACTGAAAGATACTTACAAAGAAATTTCTTCTTCTTTTCCAAGGGAAATTCATGAAAGGTTTCCCAGAACATTCTCACTGTTGGGTGTGTAGCGGAGTAGTCCCCCTTGTAGATGGCACACTGTTAAAAGAAGCACAAACTTTTTTCTTGTGAGAGAAAGTGATGGCCCACAACTAACCTCTGCTTCCTTAGAATCCTAAGCAGGAGGTATTTAATTAATAAAAAGCACAGTTTAGAAATCCAAGAATACCTGCCGATATACTAACAATACCATGCATGATAATTTATTGCCTACAGCAGTGGTTTTCAAACTTTTTTTCTGGCGACCCAATTGAAGAAAATTGTTGATGCCCGTGACTCAACGGAGCTGGGGATGAGGGGTTTGGAGTGTGGGAGGGACTCAGGGCTGGAGCAGAGGGTTGGGGTGCAGGGGTGAGGGCTGCGGGGTGGGGCCAGGAATGAGGGGTGCAGGGGGTGGGGGGGGGGGGGGGGCTGGGGGCGGGGGGTTGGGGTGCGGGATTGGGGCATGGGCTTACCTCGGGCGGCTCCCAGTCAGTGGTACAGCGGGGGTGCTAAGGCAGGCTTCCTGCCTGTTCTGGCACTGTGGACCATGCTGTACCCCGGAAGCGGCCAACAGCACGTCCAGCTCCTAGGTGGAGGTGCACAAGCGCCAACGCGTGGCTCTCGCCCATGGGGACCACCCCCCCCCAGCTCCCATTGGCCGGTTCCCGGTGCGGAGCCAGTGCTCAGTGTGGGGGCAGTGCGCGGAGCCCACTGGCACCCCTGCCTAGAAGCCGGAGCTGCTGCTGACCGCTTCCGAGGCACAGCGTCGTGTCAGAACAGATAGGGACTAGCCTGCCTTAGCCAGGCAGCACCGCCAACGGGACTTTTAACGGCCTGGTCGGCGGTGCTGACCAGAGCCGTCGCGACCCAGTGTCTTACATTCCGCGACCCAGTACTGGGTCGTGACCCACAGTTTGAAAACCACTGTTCTACAGTACAAGCCCAGCACTACTTATAAGGTGTGGAATGGGGAAAGAAACTAGATTACATGCTTGTATTTAGAGGGTACAATTCACCCTCATGCAGAGGGGCAGCACAAGCCCTGAGTACTACGTGAGTTCCACTCCAGCTCTTGGCCTTCTGCTGCCCTCTCTGCCCCAGGGTGAATTTCCCCCTGACAGAGGGACCAGCTAAGCTGTGTTCATATCCTCCACCGAATCCAGACTTCACCCTAAACAAAGATAGTGCAAATCCTTCTCTTCCTGCCTTCCTTTGTTAGTGGCAGGAAAGCTTACTGGCGATCTGACTTTCAAGGGACTCAGGAGACGGTTCTCTAGTGAGGAGACAGGAGGAAGTTCCCATAAGAGGTTGAGGGCTCTATCCCATCCCAACCCTTAGCAGTGGGCACCCAGTGTCCAGATCATGGACATACTTAATTCTACCCACATGATAAACTATCTTCTAGGTACTAATGTGGCCCCTATTACCATCATATCTGAGCACCTCACAATCTTCAATGGGTTTCTCCTCCCAACACCGATTGTGAGGCAGGGGAGTGCTATTACCCTCATTTTACAGATGTGGAATTAAGACAGCAATATGACAAGCCCAAGGTCACACACAAAGTCTGTGTCAGATTGAGGAACCAGTCTCCTGAGTCCCAGACTAGCGCCCCAACCACTGGACCATTCTTATTGGTTTCTGTGCCCATGAAGACAAATAGAAAAGATGCCCCATGGCAGCTTACCTCTTCCAGTTCCTCCCAGTTGTAGTTGCTGTTCCCTACTATCATGGCCCTCAGCTCTGAGGGCTGGAAGAGTTCCAGGACCTTCCCGCCACACACCTTCAGGAAGCCGGTGGAGAAAGCGATATACCACTCATGGACTGAGAGATTGAAGATGTAATTCAAGTAAGCCTCAACAAATTCCTGCCTGGTGTATTGAGAGAAGGATAGGGGAGAGAGAGAAAATACTGTTATTCACGTTGCTGGGGTTTATTAAAACTGTCAGGAAGTGACCGTTCACGCGGTGGGCTGGAAGCTATAGGGGGACACACGCTCAGTCAGGTTTAAAAAGGGGACTCCTGTGTATTATGAATAAAATGGACATGCTGTTCAGGAGGCTGGAGTGAAATGCTTCCAGTCCGCCCCACGTCTGAAGGCCTCTCTGGTAAGGGTACACACGAGTGTAACGAGTCAAAAGAGCAAGTGGCATTGAGGGCCTGTTTGACCCAATGGCAGTGGAGAGCTCCTCAGATAGCACATGCTGTGCCTTATGAATACAAACCCACTCCAGGGCAGAGCACCGAGGGCTAGGAGTCAGCTGGGCCTTTGGGAGCTGCTGAGGTGTGGAGTCCTTTCCTTGGCTGTGCGCATTACAGCTGATGTTCCACCAAAGCGGAAGTCAGCATTAGGCCTCCAGAGGACACACCAGCCCCTCAGCACAGCTCTCCCAGCCCTATGTTTAAGACATGCATGAAATAACGTACTGCTCCTTTCAGCCATCCAGTGAAGTGACTAAGGAACAGGGGCGGGAGAGGGGAAATCACTCAGCACAGCATTTCCTGCTTTCTCTACACTGACCTGCTGCTTCCTGATGCCCTGAGTTGATGCTCTCCTCAGGACTGGGAGTCAAACCAAAGGGACAGAGACCCTGGCCAAGATTTTCAAAAAGAAGAGCCTAAGAAGTCTATATTTAGGCACCTGTTGGACAGAGCTCACTGGCCTTCAGAGGAGGGCCTGTTTTAGAAAGCCTTGGTCTAAACCTACAATAACTTCCCTCTCTTTCCCATTAACACAGGTGCTGTGTGTGCTG
This sequence comes from Terrapene triunguis, assembly GCF_002925995.2. NCBI lineage: Eukaryota > Metazoa > Chordata > Testudines > Emydidae > Terrapene > Terrapene triunguis. The sequence goes on from NW_020665140.1 coordinate 6,205,533, forward strand.
AGGGCTGTGAAGGAAAAAGATACAAGGAAATTCTAGAGTCAGATACCTCCCAGTAACAGCTAACCTGAGTAACAGACAGAAAACAGCGAAAGGCAAAGGACCTGATTCTTAGTTACACTAAGATCCAGTCTGGCAGTGTAAAGGAGCTCCGAAAGAGCTAGAAATTACTCCCTGAGAATATCCTTGGCACAAGGGCCTCCATGGTCAATGCAGAACTGGTGTCAGAGCTGTGTGCCAGCCCTGCTTCCACCCCTAACGTATGGGGTATGCTGAGGGTGGACTGGAGGAAGAAGTAGGAGGGCCGAGGGCAGGAGGATGTTGTGGATCGAGTGCCCCGTGCTACAGCTATTTCTGGCTTTTTAAGAACTCATAGGAGACCCCGGGAAGCAGGGTTGAAGTTAAAAGCAGCCCTGACGTTCCTCTAATTTACAGAGAGGGCCAGGCCGGGTGAAAGAAGTGACTCAGTTGAAGTGTTTATTCCTACAAATACATGTGAGACTTTCTTCATTTAAAATACGCTAATACTGTATGGTTAAGTGAACTCATGCAGTATTGGAGACTGCCAGTAGAGGGTGCCATGGTTTCTACATAAGGATTAAATTAAGAGAAGGCTCATCTAGAAAAGATTAGAACTGGGGTCGGCAACCTTCAGCATATGGCCCGTCAGGCGGGCCGCAAGACATTTTTGTTTACGTTGACCGTCCGCAGGCACGGACCCCCAGAGCTTCCAGCGGCTGCAGTTCACCACTCCCAGCCAATGGGAGCTGTGGGAAGCAGCGGCCAGAACGTTCCTGCGGCCAGCGCCACTTCCTGCAGCTCCCATTGGCCAGGAACGGCGAACCGCGGCCACTGGGAGCTGTGTGGGGACATGCCTGCAGACGGTCAACGTAAACAAAATGTCTTGCGGCCCGCCAGCAGATTACCCTGATGGGCCGCATGCCGAAGCTTGCCGATCCCTGGATTAGAATAAAATATTAGGGTATTTCTACATACAGTTTTTGCTCCAGCTTACTAAATTGGTAAACAACACAATGGAGTCATCCTCTTCTTTTATATGGCATTTGGCTGGGATTATAGTTGAATCTTGAGATTCAAAAGCCCATCTAATGCTTTCACGGATAGCTCGGTGGGTCCCCCACTGTACATGTGAATGGGATAGTTGTCCATGGTGAGTCACAATTTGTTGATTCTTTGATTGTCCATTTGTGGAGGAGGTAGCCACACCTTCCATGCGTTGTCCGAACGTGGCTGAGTGCAGTCCGCTGCCGATGGAGTTAAAGTGGTACAGCTCTACTGTGGATGCAGTTATACTGGTGTAAATGTGCGTATAAGGGTATAGCGTGTTATAAGCACTTTGATAGGGTATAACTGGGTCCACACAACAAAGGAGTTATACCAATTTGAGGGAAATGGTTTTCTTAGCGTTCAATTGGTGCAAAAAACTATGCAAACCAGCCCTGAGAGAGCTTGGCAAGAAGTAGCAGGCTTCTCCCGGACTACAAGAACTACACTGTTTTGCTTTGGGGGTGGTCAAGAACAATACTGGAATAAAACACAATGTCCTGTAGCCTTTGGCACCAAAAGCCAGAATCTTGCGCCAGGCATCATTATGACTCCTCCACCTCTTGCTAAGGGCACATTTATTCTCCACCCTCCTCCCTCTGGGCACTACACTTTGACCAGAATACTACACAAATGCCTAATTTCACACAAACATTATTCATGCAAAGTCCCAGCAATATTTCCCTTTAAAGCTGTTTTCAGTACATTGCCGTGTATTAGCCCTACAGTAATATGGCAAACTCAGAGACCTCCTAAAGCTTGTCTGTGGGCTGCTCTTTGGGATGTGGGTGGATGTGACTTCCCCGAATTCTTCCAGCAGTTGTTTCTGCGTGACATTTGGTAACAGTTCACACTATTGTTCGCTTGCTAAGCGAGTCAGGAAACGGAGCAGAGTCCAATAGACAGAAAGCAGGACACAATCAAAAAACAAAACAGTGACCTCCCAAAGAGTGGGAGAAAGAGATTCTTATATATGCTCTTGGGTACCATGCGCAAGGGAAATGTGAGAAATTAAGAAAGGAAACAACAGAGAGAGACATGAAAACCTGAAATAAGGAGGCGGGGGAGGGAAATTTTGTTATCCAGTGTACGTCTTTTATTGTTGTTTTCTTGACAGTTGACTGAGCCCTGGGGGAAAATCCCACTGATAATGTCAAGACACTAAACACTGATCTGTTGCCCAACATCTCTTTTCTGCCCTTGTGGCTTCAACAGAAGTTGTTTATATGAACATTATCTGGAACATTGTCATTTTGATGTAAAATCCTACGTGGCAACTCTGAGAAGGGAACGCTGCAGACACTTCACAGTTTACTTTTCCTTAAAATTATACACCTATCCAGTATACCAATATCCAAGTAAGCAGTACTGAAGTATGAAATACCTAAAGGTGTACATTCAGCAGGTTATTGGGATAGGGAAGTGCAGCAGATCTGTCTCACTGCCTCCAGAGCACAGAGGAATGGAGGGGAAAATCATCAAGCAATGAAACCCTGAAGAGTCACTGGTTAACCAAATCCCGTTTCATCTGCACTCCGAGGGGCATGATGTGGTATTTGGAACAATAATGGGCAAGAAGCGTTATTTACCCTGGGAAGGTGGAAACAAGTGGATCTAAATGAATTTTCAACAATGAGGGGCAGTCCAAGGGGCAAACTAACCAGTAGTGATGATAGGTGACTATGGGTGGCCAGCTAGGCTTTGTCTAGACTAGAATTTAGATGCTAACTCAGGTTTTCTAGCACAATCTATACCTTCAGAATTCTAGTCAAGAGAAAACAGTTCTACTTCATCATTTGCTAAACTGATTGAGCTAAAGTCTAGTCTAGGCTCCTCCTTCTCTAGAGTTTTTCAACCTCCAGTTCATTAACACATTTACAAAGACTAAATTGGACACTCCCCAAATGTTTGTTTCAGGCTACAACCATTTGTGCTTTACCCTAGGCCAAGCTAACATATACACTTCTTTCCCCAGGGTAGACATGTCCTAAGGTTTTGTCTTCACTGCAGAAAGGTGTGTTATTTACATCCCAGTGGAGACAAGGCATGGATTATTATTTTTTTTACTTCAGTGTAGTGGACCCAGGTCAACCCTACCGCACCCCCACCCAGGGTTGACCTCAGTTAGCTACTTGGAGATAAACACTACTGCACCTGGTCTCCATTAGGATTTTACAGCAGCAAAGTCATCTTGAGATAAAAAACACACTTTTGCTCTAGTGATGACATACCCTAAGATGTTTGTTATAGTGGTTACTAAAAGTCAGCCTACAGACAACTCTTTCATTACACCAGTCTTGGGGCTACAGATTCTGCTTCCCAACTCTTTGAGAAACAATCAGAACTCTTCTTTACATAATCAGATTAGAAGAAAAGGACTTCATCAAGTTTGCCAACTTCTTGAAGATTTCCAATGCCAATCCCAAGACATGCTACCGAGTAATCACTGAATCACACTGTTTCACTATCACAAAAAGAATTATGTGCCGTTTCCAGTAAAAACGGTCTTTGTAAAAATCCGATTACAGGATTAAGAGAAAACAGTTTAATAGCTGAAAAAAAGAAAAAAGGTAGGTGTGTTGGTTCCAACCCAAGGAGCTGGTTCAAGTTGAAAGGACTTAATTACTATTTGTGTTATGTAGCACCTACGGCCCCTGATCAAGGCCCCACTATCAGATATGCATAAAAATAGATGGCTTCTGCTTCAAAGAGTTAACAGTAAGTCTGCTGGTCTTAACCTCATTCAGTAAATTTACTGTCATGTACAGTATCTGTCCTGCAAAATCTCAAATTAGTCTTCAAGGGTGAAAATCACCATTTGTGGAGTGACTACTTAGTGCCCTATACACTACATAAGCAGCTCATCATCATCATCTTGCTCCAAAACCACAACCAAGACCTGATGTTATTGCTTATCTCAAGCAGTACCTCAGGGGTGCAAGATGTTGACAGAGGGCACTGCCTTAGGCTCTCTGTGTTTGCTCTCCGCATTCACATTTGGGGTCCTTCCTCAGCTTCCACTTGGTCATACTGTCACCAGTCTTTGCCACTCAAGCTCTCACTCAGTTTAGAGCATACCAGTGTTCTCCTTCTAGGTCAGTGTGTGAGGGCAGTTGTTCTGAAGGAGCCAGGTTCTCCAGGATCATTAGCCTCTCTCACCATTTTGTTATTCTGTAGCCTTCCACTGTGGTATTTTGTGGTGAGGAATTTTCAGAGGCAAAGCTCTTTCTGGGCGTCAGCCTCTTGGGTGGTGGAATGTGTCCATACAATGAGTGTCTTGGATCATGCATCTGTTTTTGTCTCTCTTGCCTTCCTACTGAAAACATTGAGCTCACTGATGGTGGTGCAATCACTGCAAGGCAGTGTAGAAGTCAGTTTCAAAGTCCCTGTGATGATCCCACAGGATTGACTGAGATCAGTATTAATTTTGTCTGCATGGCTCAAGTGTGACCATAATGGTGTACAGAACTGCTCAAATGAGTAACACAAGGCAACACTGGTTGCTCAGAGTGTTTTGGGACTAGTTCCCTATTTTGTATTCCCAATTTTTTTGAAGTACACAGTTCCTGCAGTTCACTTTCCTTTTTTAACTTCTTTGTACGTCAACATTCAGTCTAATGTGACCCCCAAGATACAATGGATATTTATAATGCTCAAAGATTGTACCATCCCTCGATATCTGGATTTTTCTCTTGGTCTGATGGTGTTTCAGATAGAAGGCACACACTTCTATCTTGCTGAAACAAACTTTCAGGGATCTCGTGCAATAGTATTCTTGACATAAGCACAGGGAGTCAGTTAAAATGTGCTTGATGTCCTCAAATCTTTCCGATTGGGTGGCAATGCAAAGATCATCTGCATAAATGAATCTTCACACACTGGAGAATTCTGGTTGGTAACTTGTGTAGACATTAAACAGCAAGGGTGCTAGAACTGAACTTTGGGGCAACACATTCTGCTGAGTTCGCCATTTACTTTTCTAGCCATCCATCTCAACAGAGAAACATCGATTCTCGAGCAGAGAGGAGATGACCTGGACCATCTTATTATTGCTCTAAATTCTTGCCAATTTCAGAAGAAGTGAACAATGGTTCACAGTGTCATAACCAGCTGACAGACCTATAAAACACTACCCCTGTAATTTTGCAGGCTTCAAAGCCATCTTCCATTTATTAAGTTAGGTTTACAACTTGGCCACAGCGTAATACAGTAAGGATACAGTAATCTTTGCATAGTTAAGGTCTTTACGTGGTTTGAGTAGTGCAACCACTTTGATCTGTCTCCACAGCCTGGGTATCTGCACTGTCTCCCTACAAGAGAGTTAAAGAAATCAGGTAGATACTTCTGTGCTCTTGTGTCCTAGGTGTAGTAATAGTTCATTAGATACACCATCACATCCAGCTGCCTTTACACATTTCAGAGTTTTCATAGCTATCGTGAGCTCCTCAGTATTGAGCTGCTCACTGTGGACTTTCTTTCTGTGAGGAGTGAATGGGGCTCCCACTTGATTTGTTTTGTTTCATGCTGTGTTTTGTGGGCTAGGTTCCCATTTAGGATGAGTTGGTGTGTAACTTGGTTGGGACAGACTGTGGCAGTGCACTTTGGTCATTGTCCATCCGGGTTCCGCTTGCAAAGGGTGGCTCAGGCTTTTTTGCTATTGTGCCACAGGATTCTTGTTTCAACCATCGACCTCCAGCAGTCGCACCAGTCCTTTCTCATCTCTCTCACAAGCATTTCCCCAAGCCCAGTGGTTTCTTCATCGAGTCGTCAATTCTGAATATCTTTTATATGGTTGGTGGGTTTGTTCTGAAAGACCACACATATAATGTCCAACATCCCCTCGGGATGTTCTTTGGGCAATCTTCCATACCAGCAAGACAAATTCTCCAGAGTTCTCGTGTGTCAGAGTACTAATACAGATGGATTCATCCAATTCAGAAGTAAAGTCTTCCCAGTCAGCCTTTTTGAGGTTGAATCTCGGCAGGTACTTTGTTTTCCTGGGTTGTACTGCAGCCTCTATTGTGACTTGCACTGGCCTATGCCACGATCTTGGGATTGCTCCCATGACCTCCCTTCTGAAGTTACCTGCATTTTCAGAAGTGGCAAGAGCTAGAAATATCCCCTTGTTCCATCACGCACTTTGGAAGGAGCATTAGTCCTGGGAGGTCATACCACAGAGTCAGGTTGTTTGTTGCTGCCAACTTCCAAACTTCTTCCCCGTGGTTGTCATTGCTGCGGTGTCCCCAAATGGTCTGGTGACTAGTTTAAGTCACCTATGAAAAGGCATGTTTTTTCTGTCAAGTGGAAGTCAGTTGGCCATGCAAACTGTTCACATGTAACAGAAACTACTGCTTTTTGGTCAAGTTCAGCCATGATACCATGGTCTTTCACAACAGTGTTTTTCATCAGCCTTTTATCACATGCAAGTATTGTGCTGCCATAAACGCTGCATTCAGCATTCGTACCTATACGCATGCCAGGGATGTTTGGTGCTATTCTCTCTCTCTCTCGCAGGCATACGATGTCTGCTTCTGTACCAGACAGAATTGCAGCCTTCTCTGCAGAGAATCCCTCCACCCTGGAACGGATGATTTCGAGTATCATCTTTGGCTCAGGCCCTAGGAAGGGCCGTTTATATGGATGTCTATGTCTTCTGTTCCAGTCTTGATGCATGTTTTCGGATTTGGTCTCCCCCATAATCAGTTGCAAAGGGAGATTAGCAGCTGCATTAAGGGCTTAAGTGATAGACAGGGCCTTATAGGGAGAGTGCAGGTGAGGTGGGGTGAGGGGCGTGCACCAGGCCTTAACAATGGGGGGTAGGAAGTTAAGCTCTTTTAAAAATCTGGTCACTTATTTAAGTGCTGAAATGGGACCCACTGGGTCCTGACATCTTTTCAAAGTCTGGTCCGACATTTCCCCTGTGTTAACCTATCTATCCCCTGTCTCAGTTCGTTATCACCCATGTGCCCACTGACGTAGGCATCACCAAAAAAGCATTTCAGTTGCCATGACTGCTCAATTATAGTAACTCACCTATTGTCCTTCTGCACAGTAATTTTGTCTCCTTCTGGTATTAGCTTCTTCTGCTCTGTCACGCCGTAGCTTTCTCTGCATATCTATGTTAAAAAAAAAATAGGTTGTTTTCCCATTCTGTGTGTCACCATACAAGCTTGCAGAATGGGTGCAGGGTTCTTTTACTCGCTCCAGGTAAACTGTGTAACTACTGACACACAAAGAGTGAGGGAAGGAGGCTGGAAAAACAGATACGATGAGTTAGAGAGAAACAAAAAATACACAGACACCCTTCTATGCTTGCATCATTTTTCATACTCAACATTTGCTCTTAGATCATGATTTGCAATCAAGGCCAAATGCAAACCTGGAAGAGAACCAAGCCACCCTGTTAAGTCAACTGCATATTGAAAAACAAGAGATTGATAATCGCTAAAAATTACATTTAACCAATGCCATGTGTACTGGCACCAACAAAGTCCCCTTTGAATAATGGCAATGCAGGATGCTCCATTAATCTACTCTCACAATAGATTACCAGACTACTTGATAAGTCAGATGTGCTACTTTTGTCTGTGTTCATAACAGAGCTAGAATGCCAGCGGTACATTGGCACTCCATATATAATTATATTATTTTAAAGTGTCTCATGGATAAAATATTATGGGCCAGATTTTTAGCCAGCCAGCACAAAACAGATCTCCTTCAGACCATTTGGGGAAAATTATGAATCCATTTCAAAGCATCAACACAGCAGTAAAGATGTCCTTTTGCCTGAAACCAGGCACAAAAGAGCTTGGGGGAAGTTATACAAGATTATTTTAACTGTTCATTTTATAGGCGGATGCGATCAGTGCTATAGCCTCCTGACCTCACCCTGAATGGTAGCACAGACCTGTGTGAGACTGTGTTAGACCCAGAATTGGTTCGCTCTAGAGCCAAGATTGATAAGACAGCTTTATTTTAAAAGCCCTCCCTTACCAAACAAGACAAAGTGTAGCCTTCTCAGAGCACACTGAGGTGGGAAGGATTTCTTCACAATACTCAACCCAATACCTGGCCATATCAGCTCATATCAGAGCCCCTTGGGAAAGGAGCTTTCGTGTCTTCTCGCTAGTAACAGGTGTGCTCAGATGTTGAACTAATGTATCCATCTCCACCCCAGACACTCCTCTGTATAAAACAGGTGATAAGCACCTACTTGTAAAGTTAGGGCCTACCCAGAACATCCTGTTCCAGGTGAGACCATTTCAGCTTGGGGCCTGCCAGCATATCGTAACTTTGAAGTAAGCAAGGTGCCTCTGGGCGCATGTCTTCAGACTGAGCGACCAGGCAGAGAAACCAGAGAGATTCTCGTGGATTTCCACCCCACTGCAGAGGCTATTGATTGCATTTACTGGCTGGGAGAAAATCTTCTGGAGCCTCACTATTTCAGTCTGCCAAAGCCAGTGTCCTAGTGATAGAGTGCAGCATTTGGTCTCAAAGAAGGTCTGACACAATAGTAAAATATTGTTCACTGTAAATGTTTGAAGTCACAAAAGGAGTCTGCACTGTTTACCAATAACAGAATGGTAGAAGTGTGCAGGAGGTCAGACTAGATGATCATTATGGTCCCTTCTGACCTTAAAGTCTATGAGAAGGGGAAGAAAAAAAAGATGGGTATGGGGTAACATTTTCAAAAGCAACCAAGTGACTTTGGAGTCAAAGTCCCATTTTCAAAAGGGACTTTGGAGCCTACACCTCACTGAAAGTCACTGAGACACAGGCTCCTAAGTGCCTACGTCATTTCTGAAAATGGGAGTTGGGCACTTTTGAAAACTGCACCCCCTTAATCCACTTAGCAGTGCAGTCTTCTTGACCATATACACAAGGACAGTAGAATACCCGCAAGGAAGTTTAACATTTCTGCAATATACAGCATGGACTTTATGGCCATGTTTGGGTCTAACCCACAGCACCCACACGTCTATGGCCTCCGCAGGCACCCACACAACAAATCACATCATTGACAAATGGTAGTAATTTGCCTTACTGTAAAGTTCAGGCAGAACGTTTCTTCTACATCATCCCCAGGATAATCTAAAAGCTGCTGAAGACTCCTACGAGACAGGCGGGGGAGGGAGGAGAAGGAGACAAATCAGACATCCAGGAGGCAATACTGTCTGTGCTTTATGTTTAAGGGGAAAAACCCCAGCAGTGAAAGTAAATAATGTAAGTCAGAGTAACAGGACAAGATAGAGAGAAATTCTGGGTTGCGTAAAGGAGCACAACGACATGCATTCCCATATACACATGTGCTTTGTTCTACATAGAATACATGCCGCACTACAAATGCTCAATCTAGTCTGTGTCTGACAAGAACAAGGATCCTGTTTAGTGGCCCAGTGCTTGGAAAAAGCATTCGATTTCTAGCTCTGAAGGATCACAAGATAGGCATGAGGGCTGCAGAAGGAGGGATGGGGGGGAACGTCCATAGCCCCCTTTTTTAGAGTCCCATTGATGTCTCCCAAAATGTGGCTGCAGGACTCTTGTATCTTCCTGGCCCCTCGCTTTGCCCCATCAATTCTTTTTTTAAACATTGTTCAACTCTGAGCTAAAGAAAATTACATAGCAATCAATGTCAGATGATAATCAGACCAAGAATCTCATGTGACCTGAACCTTGCGACCTGTCAGAGCTAGGAAAAAAACAATGCTCGGGGAGTAACTCTTCAGTTTGCTTGTGCCCAGGAGAAGCCATTCCTCCTTAACATTTGATTGCCTTTCTAGCCGGTTATCGTCACGGTCGCTCACAGTGGCTCCGACAGAGATCAGAGCCCCATCAGGCCAAGCAATGAACAGATGACAGAGCTTGTACGGTGGAGAATTTACAGTCTTAACTGATGAGTCAGACCAAGGTTGGAATGGGGAAACAGAGGCAGAGAGAGGCAATGTCACTTGTCCAAGGTCACCAAGCAGGTGAGCAGCTGAGCGGGGACTAGAACCCAGATCTCTCGAACCCCCACCTATAGCCCACTACATGCCCACGTTGCCGCTGAAAGCTCAAAAAGACAAGCAGCCTCCCCCCATGACTCTACTCCACTCTGGTCCAGATTCAGTCAGCCACTTATGCATGTGAGGGGGAACACTGATTTCAATGGGACTCCTGGGGTGCTTAGAATAAAGCATGTACTTAAGCACTTTGGTGGATCAGGGCCCATAGAATTCACTACTTGATCAAGTCAGCAGGTCATTTATTTAACTAACATTAACCAGTTTAACCTACGTTGTTCTCAGATGAACACCTTGTGGGGACTGGGAGGGGAAGAAGTCAGAGCGGCAGCCTAGATAGTCCTTCAGCCTTATACCTTCCTTCCGTAGGGGACAGCTCCTTTAAGTCTTCTAAGCAGGGCGTCACATTCAATAACTTTTTGTACAGCGCCAGCGGGAAATGGAGGTCTACCACAGTGAAGTTGTATATCGCAAGTCCACATACTATGCCAATCAAGTGAAACCAGTTGTGCTCTACAAAACACTTCAAACACATAGGGAAGTCACAGTTAGACCAAAATTCATTGTGCAGCTTAATGGAACACCAATGTATATTCCCCCCGCAGATATACACATATTGCAGCATCACGATTTGGGCTCAGATTTTCAGCCCCCAGCAGCTCCCATAGAGATGTGGAGCCTGTCTGAAAATGCAGCCACTTCAGTTGGGTGCCTCAACTGAAGCGGAGCTCTTTTGAAAATCTGGCCTTTGACTGTGAGCGTCCCAGAGCCAAGCCTGTGCTCCTAGACTGTTTGGACAGCACCTCCCACCCAGTAAATGGTACCGTAAATCATTATTAATAATGTTATTGTTAGTGAACTGGCCCCAGATATTCAAGAGGGACAGATGTAAAAATATCACTTGTTGGCTCCAATCCTGCCATGAGCACCCAGTCCACACAGCGCTCATGGCAAGATTGGCGCCTCAGCCGAATCACCACCTTAGATTGTTACAGCCGAATTACTTTTAATCTATTATGCCTTTTGCACATCCCTCAAGTTGGATCCTAACAAAAGAAGAGCCAGATCCCCAAGGTCACAATGTTTCCATTCCAAATACTGCAGGACAATGTTTCAATCCAAACAAAAAAGCCTATTTTCATTTAAAAGTCCTGCATAACTGCACTGTTATCCAGGAGCACACAAGTAGCTATTGCTGTATTTCGTGTCCGTCTTTATTGCTGTTTGGTTTGAGATTTGTGCGTCAGTGACAATAGTGTTGCACATATTTTTTAAACTTTGCAACCATCTGAGATATTTTCACGTGTATACTACAATTATCCTTAGCACCGTCTGATTTGCTATTTTCACAACGTTAATGCTAACAATTGCAGTGTAATGTTATTTGTGGGTTACAAAATGTAATGTGCTGTTTTCTCGCTTGTAAAATTTCAAGTTTAAAAATAATCAGATTATTTAAAAAAAGCACCACACATATTACAACAACTACCCAACAATGCAATTTTCACTTTTACAGCCAAGAAGAGAGAGTGAACCGTCTCTTGTATAATACCTGACATTCATTCCACACCACTCAAAACACTGTTTGTAGAGGTAGGCAAGTCAGAGTAACTGTGCTATTTTAATGGTTAGATTCTGGCTCCCTGACATTGTACATTAAAAAGCTCAATGCATAAATGAGATATTGTAGTGTATTGATTACGATCATATGAAGAGCAGGGGATGCACAGAAATGTAAAGTCCTTATGATTGGAAGTCTGATTTTGTACATCCCCAGTTTATGGCTGAGACACCAAACTATCGAATCAAGCAATGAATACACACCATTCAATTGCTCCACACTTACCAATTAGCATCACGGGAAAAAAACAAGAGGAAGCTGACTTTCTCTCACATAGCTTTTGTCACTAACTTTAACGTAGCACGTGTGTGCAAACAATGCAAACAGGTCAGTGGCTCACCGTATCTGAAAACCACAGCAGGTTCGATTCTGGATAGTAGGTGAACATTCCATAGATGGGATTCAAGAGTTCTTTTAGCAACAAGAGAAAGAATTCCTTTGTGACCCCTCCAGCATCAACAGCCTCCTCGCCATCAAAGATCACCTGCCGTGAAAACAGGTAACTGATCAGGATACCGAATGTGACTGTAGATTAGAGGCATCAGATTTAATCACAGGTCATGCAAATTAATAACTGTAGCATACAAAGCCGACGTTAACAATGAGACTGTTTCAGTGCTGGGGGAAAGAGGGGAAGTGAAGTACTAAGAAGACTTTTTTTTTAATGGATGATTCAACATTTTGTGCGGGAAAGGTGGAGGAAAAGTCAAATAATAAGCTGCTCTTCAGGTAACAGCCCAGCCCCTCCCCACAAGTAGGAGGTCAGTTCTCCTGGTCACAAGTGTTAGGGGGACTGAAACCAGCAGCTGTTGACCTCTGAGGCATCTTCTCAGACATAAAACACATTCATTATTAGGTGACCCAGTCTAGTTCTTCCTGCAAAATGGCAAAAAGACACTGCTTAACACTGTATAAAAACAAGATACTTGTTCTGGGGTTTGTTTTTGCTTTGGTCTCACATCCCCCTCCCCACCCACCCATCCACACACATACACATACTCCCACGTCAAGGGAGTCCTCCACAGCGGATGCCAAACCTCTCCCTATGGCTTCCTTTATCTGGTCCTTTTACAATGAGGGAGAAGCCCATAGGCTGATCAGGAAGGAGGCAGACGCATGCCCTCATTGGTTAGATGAAGCTCTGCTACTAGTTATAGCCGTGGTGGAGTCCATATACCTTAATATGAGCCCACTGTGTGGGTGGCAGGGTTGAGGGGGGAACAGTTTTCCAAGAAAATTGAGAAGGAAACAAGGGAAATAAGGCAGATCAGGGAAAAAACTCCCAAAGGATCTTACTTTCAGAGGCTTTTTCAAATCAATATCTGAATGAATGCTCAGCTCCCTCAAAGCATCGCCAACCAAGTTGCTCCTGCGGACGTGAAGAACTAGGAAAGGGCTTCTGGCCAGCAGAGGCTCCAGAGTGAGAAGCATGAAAACATTTTGCAAATTCGCTCCATTGATCGCCACCTATAAAACAGCACAAAAAAGAGAGAGATTGAAAAAAGCAGAGTACCCTGGCACTATTTATTTCTTGAGTGGAGACAGTCGTACCACCACCACCAACTAGTTTGTGACCAATCCTTGGTATTCCTTCCTTCTATCTCTTGTTACACCAGCAACAGCCATCTGATTACTGTTGAGAGTGAGACCCAGGGGATTCACTACAAATACTCTCTTCACAGCAGCACAGTGCTCATAAATAAATTGCCTCCCAGGAGGCTGAAGTCCTCAATATACAGAACAGATGCAACATAGGAAACAGCAGTTCAAGCTGGTCCCACGCTACCCAAACAACATGTCTTGGTCATGACTTGGAAGGACTTTCTCAAGGAGCGAGGTGGTAGTTTAGTTTCTGTGGATCATTCAGCTTTTAGCCTCTCCACCGAGTACAGTTATCACCTGGCCGGTATTTGACTGGCCTGTTCATTTTTTTTTTTAATGGATTTGCCAGTTAACAGAAAAATAATTTAATCTGCTGGGTTTTTTTATGTGGGTCTAAAGATTTGCATCATCACCAAAATACACTGGGATATCTAATGTTAAAAGTTTCTGTGTCCAGCTAAAGATGATGCAATGTTCTCACTTCCGCAGTTTAAGCAATAACAGACCAAAACTGTTGAAAATACAGCAGCTGTCTCCCCACTAACACCCAAAAGCACCGTGTGTGTGTCTGAGAGACGGTTTGAGTCGCTGTAAGTGGCTGTTGAAGGGTGGGTGGGTTGCGGAGTTGCCTTGTGGTTGGGGGTTGAGGTTGCAACAGACTTGCCTTGGGGTGCCAATTTATTTTTTTTTTTCATTTCTAGTGACCATTTTTCATTGTGTGGGAACCCGTCAGCTAGGAACTAGATTCTCTTTTCACACAGTCCACATAACAGGCATCAGATGGTAACGACTTTTGGACACTTGGACAATATAGCAAGCTGTGCTATATTTTAACCAGTGACTCAATATTAATGACCCTCTCCACCCACCCTGGTCCTCAATGAATGTCAACGGAAATGACCCCATTGTTCACATACAGCATTTTTACATTCACAAAGATAACCGAGGAAAGCTAACTAGTACATGGCATCACTGCCATCTACTGGAAGGGATGTATCAGACCTGACCAACCACAAACCACTGTCCTCCACTAGAGCTCTGGATTCCATTCCCTAGAGCGCACAAGTGTGGTTTAGTTGAGGACCATGATGTTGACTTGTGGCCACAAATTCGAATTGGTGCTTGATCACTTATACTATGATGGAACCCAGCACTAAGTTTTTGAGAATCACTCACTCAACATCAGGATTTCCAAGCGGAAGCCGTATTTGATGCCACCCACTTAGTGGAACAGAATGAAAATCTCACATTGTTCAATGTATTGCAAGGTGCAAATCACAATTCTGATCACAGTGAACCTCTCCTAGTGAAATAGCTCTATTTACATAAAGGATTATTGCACAATAAGGACTTCAGCAGTGCCTCAGTGGAATCCAGTAGCAAGAGGCCCTTCAGATAGTTAATCGTCGCGAGATGGCACATAACTACATTAACAATGAAATCCTGCCCATGTATAAATGATTAGCAAATTTCACCTAAGTACGTGGGGGAAGGCAGGAGAGAAGACTAGGGACAGGCAAAGTGAAAGAGAGGACAGCTGGCTACCTGCATCTGTAGTTCAGCATCCGTCTGTAACATTTTGGTCTTGGCTTGAGCATCGAAGATGAAAGGATAAGAACAGAGTGTCACAGCATCCTAGAAGGAAGAAAGGAAAATTTCAGTTGCTGTTTGCGACTTGGACAAGCACTTGTAAAGAGAAGAGTCATCAATTTTTTTTTTACCTGCATGATAGATGGTCTTACTTTCTGTGGCAAGAGAGAAGGGGAAAAAAAGTTAATTCTTTTGGTTTGATATTCCATGTCTTGATTTTGCGGATGGACTAGTTCAGAGGAGATCCAACTCCTCTGAACCTCGTATCTTCTGGGATGAAAACTTCCTCTTGGAGGAAGAGAGACATGGTGAGTTTCACTTCGGAGCAGAGGGCCACGTCAAGGCTTATATGCCAGCTAGGCCCCACTTAAATCCCAAGTGGTCCATAAGCCTTGAGCTAACCCTATGCACAGGGGTGAATTTCACCCCCCCAAAATCAACAAAATCAACTCATTAACTTCTTATTACTTCATCTCTAGCTTTGCTAGTGGGACTATCTCAAACAAATATGTACTGTTTTAAGCCCACAACTGTGACAACATTAAGTTCAGTCAATTACCAAATGCTACAATTTTCATTTAACACATTTATCCCTTTAACCAGCTTTTCAATCAATTGATTACGTTTTACTATTACAGAGCTGCCTTATTGCTCTGATCACATCTCATCACTTTGGCTAAAACAAGCATAGGCTATTACAGTATTACCATACAACTGAAAGGGGGTGTCACAGCTTACCCAGTAGAGTGTAGTCTTTATTGTCCATAAAAGTAGATAAACAACTTTTAGTCACAACCATCTTTTATTATTGTGGCCTCCCTTGATATTTTTGTTCTCTCTCATTCAAAATTTTGGTCATAGTCATTATTAAGACTAACAATCCCTAGCTTCTATATCACATTCTCCATTCACAGTTTTCAAAGCGCTTTACAAAGGAGGCAAGTATCATTACCTCCATTTTTGGAGATGAGGAAACTGAGGCACCAAATGATGAAGGAACTTTCCCAAGATCACCCACCAGGTTACTAGAAGAGCCTGGAATAGAACCTGATCTCCTGAGCCCCAGTTCAGTGCCCTGCTCATTGGCACAACAATGTTTCCTTTTAAGGAGCCGCATTATATAGCCAATGATCACCTTATTCTATAATACCTTCCTAAATGATAGAAGTAAAGGGTGAAGAGGTGGGTGAGGTGATATCTTTTATTGGGTCAACTTCTGTTGGTGAGAGAAACAATTTTTTGAGCCACACAGCTCTTCTCCCAGACCAGAAGAAGAGCTCTGTGTGGCTCCAAATCTTGTCTCTCTCAACACCAGAAGTTGGTCCAATAAAAGATATCACCTCACCCACCTGTCTCTCTAATATACTGGGACCGACATGGCTACAACACTGCCTGGAAGTTAAGGGTAGAAGTTATATTTTTATTATATATGAGTTGGTTCCTGAGGTTCTGATTCAATTAAGAGGATCAAGTTAAACAGTGATTGAATTAAGCTGAAGGCATAACACCACGTTAGTGAATTTTAGAGATCATTTAGGAGACATTAAATATATATTTGGTAGCTTTATTCTTCTGATGGCATTGTTTTAAGTTATCTTCATCGAGCTAGTAAGTACCCAAATCAAAGACAGCTTACCCACATATGCTCCTGTATTCAATGTATTACACCAACAATCATTGTTAGTAGGGATACTGAAATTTATAAATAGCACTGAAGAGGCGAAGATGGACAGCAATTTCGTAACTCATTAAAACCCCTTACCATTCCTGCTTGATGCAAGAACCACATAAGATAGTCTTCTTGAATGTCCACCAAGTTGGAAATCTCTGGGATATAAAATGTGTCATATTCCACATGTTTAACTTTCAGATTCACCTGATTAAGAAAACAAAAGGCTTAAAATTTCAGGGTATATGCACTTTTCACACCTTTAGAAACACACAGGCTCTTTTTCTTTACTGGGGGCTCCACACATGCTCAGATCTGCCTGCATAAAGCAGCTTGCAGGATTGGGCTAGCGTGCCTTTATTAATATTCACTGCTTTGCATTATATTCAGCAGTAATGCAAAAAACCTACCAGCCTGTATCCTGTAAAACACTAGCATCAGCAAGTTAGCATAAGGCTTGAGGCCTATACACTTTGAACAGATAAACTTTGCACAGATAAAGTATTTGGGGAGCTGAAAATAGAGTTTAAGGGGAAGTTCTGACCACAGGTACACGATTCAACCACAAAAGTGTCCTGGCAACGAACTGACGTACGTAACAGGTACATGAGATACATCTAAGGCTAGCCTGCTTGCTTGCCTATATATCTTTTCTTATAAGTTTCTTATTTTCTTATGGGTTTGACTGTTTTATTATAACAGGTGTATAGATTTCTATTAGAGTATATTTTGGATGTAACACAAGGGACCTACAGGCCACATCCTGTATGTTGAGCTAAGTCAAAGTTAGCATATATACGTTTGGGACCTTTCACCTAGATAGATGGTGATGAGCTAAAGTATAAGGTCCATATATGGCTGTGACCTTTAACATAAAGGATGCATTGAAGTAGGCTGGCATAGGGGCTTTCCTAAGTTCATACCCTTCTAAACTTAACAGGTACACCACAACTTGGAAAGAACCAAAATAACTGGTTCGGAGAGAAATAACAAATGGGATACCTAATCACAAAAGGGCCATGGTAACGAATTGACGTGTATAATAAGAAGTTAAAATAATTGATATGCTAGCCTTTAGGGAAAAGACACTCCAACATTACTAAGGTGAGTAAATATGAATAAGGAAAAGGGGAAAATCCCCTACTGAATATGCATCAAACTTAGCGGCGTCAGCGTAATATATTATAAAAGTGGCATCCCAGCCTATGGGCAGTAGGAGAAGGAGATGTAGTCCTTGGGAGGTGCCAGAATAATGGCCATTGGTAATGATGAGGAAGGTGATGGTGATGAGGAAGATGATGGCTAACATTTCAGGTTGCTCTGCAAGGGATGCTGTGAGTGTATGGATGTGCAGATGTACATTCTGTAGTATCTCTATCTACCTTACTGAGTGTGCTAAATGTATTAATACACTCTATTTGTAAATATAAAAAAGTTCCTATAGTGTGAGTGTTGCAACTGTGCACATCAGGGTTCCCAACTATATAATAGTTTAAATAATACTTGGGGCAAGAACCTGTTAATCCTCAAAGTGATCACTGGGGATTCTTACATAATCAATCTAATTAATATATAATCTAAAGATCGGGCAACAGTCCAAAAAGAGCATTTGCAAACAACTGAGGTGCCTCAGATTTTAGTTTGCATCCAATAAATTTGTGTCATTAGTTACAGTGCACATGGAAAGATGCTAAAATACAATCAAGAAATAACTCCCCCACTTATGTACAAAAAGATTTAATCTTTCCTGTTGCTTTGTGCGACTGGTATTCTTAGAAAAGAGCATAGATACCAAGAGAATGAGAGAGAGAGAGAGTGTGTGTGTGTGTGTGTGTGTGTGTTAGTGTTAACATTGTGCAGCGTCCCATGTGCTTTGCTGGTGGGGTGTTCTACCGAAGTTCAGCTATTTATTAAATTGTTTCAAACAAAGCCCTATAAAGTTAAACAATGTAGCCTCAAGTTCAGGGGCAGTGCTAACATTCTCTTTCCTTGGCTGCCATTATAAATGTCTGTGGTAGATAATGATGTGGCTCCTCAACCTGGGGCTTGTGAATTGGCATCACGGGTTGCGACCGCTCTGCCCTTCCCACATTGCTCAGGGAAGAAGGGTCGGTATGGAAAAGGTCAGAGAGCCCCAGACTATGACACTGCACTGTTCCAAAACACACGTGCTTGCCTCTTACCTTGTGAAGTTTCTCTAGCAGTCTGAGGGCAGCTGTAATGTAACTACTGAACAGGACAGGGATCAGTAATGTTTTTCTTCCATTCAGGAGATAAACTACTGCGCCTTTATAGAGGTTCACTAACCTCAGGAAATACCTTGGGCATACTTGAGACCACCAGTTATCTACAGGGGGAAAAATATATATATATATATGTCAATATTGTTATTAGAGCACTTGGTGGTAGCAGACATTATAGTTATGGAATCTGAGAAAAAAGTATTGTAATATTATACAATATATTGTATCTCCTCTCTCTGTTAAAGATGGGCTCCGCAGTTTCATTAAAAGAAGCTCTGAAAAATGCAAGCACTGACACGAACGATATCATATATATGTATTTGTGAAGTGAAGGTTGTAAGCAAGGACTCCTTTAAGCAGCGGAGCTGGGGGAAGTTTCCGCACTCCACCTTGGCCATAATTTGTATTCCTATTCGTTAGTCACATGTCCTGTATTCTGAAGAGCAAGTGACAACCATGGCCCAATAGCCCAGCGTAATGGGGCAGTCACCCCGCTCCGGCTCGGAAAGGGTTAAAAGCCAGCCCTTGGAGGGGGCTGGGGCTGAAAGCAGCCGAGGGAGGCTGATTGGGTAGGCAGCTGCAGATGTGGCCACACCCAATTAGAGTCCAGCTGGCCCTGATAAAAGGGCTGGGAGCTAGGCAGCGGGAGTCTCACTCCAGAGGTGGAGTGGGAAGGACCTGGCTGCTGGCTAGAGGAGGGTATCCTAGGCAGAGCAGTGCTGGGGAAGGACAGGCAGAGCTGGGGAGCTCTGGCCAGGCGAATCCCCAGGCTAAGGCCAGGCTAAAAGGGCCTGTGGGGGTACTGAGGCTGCAGTGGTGCAGCCAGGCCAGGAAAAGGCAGCAAGTACAAACCCCCTTGCCAATGATGAGCGGCCATTTCAGACTGCAGTTTGCTCCTGAGCAAAGGGGCTAGATGAAGACTGGCAGTGGGTGACTGAGGCAAGGAGGGCTTAGGGGGATTGGGGGTACTCCCCAACCAGCAGGAGGCGCCACGGCAGTGAGTGCCTGCCAAGACACACCCAGTGACTGCCAATAAGCTAACCCCCTTCCAGAGGCTGTACTAGACCACAGAGTGGCTGTTCCATGACCTGTCCAAACCCTCTTCTCCTACGAGACAGCATAAGTGTCATACCCATGAGTGAATCATTGGGTACTGGGAGACGCCGATGGCAGTATTTAGGAGCCACAATAACTCCCATGTGCCATTTCCATCTTTAAACAATACACTCCTACCCCCAGGCAATTACGCACAGTGATCTAGATTCCAGTTCCCTCCCAAGAGGCTTACAGGGAGAAGGCAGGAGTCAGCCCTAGGCAGTGTTTGAACCCAGGACAGCTCAGGGGATCCCTTCCCTCCACCCCTCTTTCCCTTCTTAGCCACGACCAATTAGCTCGTTGTTAGTCCCCCTGTTCCCAGCAGTGGTTGAGCCCACATAGATTTTTTGCAGGATTCCGTTACCTTGCTGAGAACCCCATCGAGCCTTCTGAAATGAAAGAGAAACGCTCGCCCCTCTGCATCGCTCCATTCCCCTGCCTGGCCCCTGTCACTCCATCTGCCTGCGGGTTTTTCCCTCCCTTTCCCCACACCCCATGAAAATCCCATCAGTGTTTAAGGTCGGCCCACACCACCTCTTTAGAGGGGCAGATCTTCTCTAGCCAAAGACAATACCCGCAGCCCAGCCTCTGCTGGGACACTGCCTGTCAGCTTCTAGCACTGCTCTGCTAGCAACTCTGGACCACGACCCCTAGAACCAGTCTGCCTTTAAATGTTGTGAGAAGCAAAATAGCATTTAGAATTCAACCACTAATTTCAAACATTAGGAACAAGCCACTATCTGGGGATTTACCCCCTGGAGATTTTAGTATTTAAAAAAATAGAGGCTGGCAGGGAGGAGTATAAGCACCCTGTACAGTTCTAGACAGTCACAAACACAATAAACTAGGATTTCTATAGAGATTGATTCATGGATGAGGCACAGCTGGTGCTAACGTCTCTATGAACAAAGAGAGGAAGGGTCGAGTATTTGAATCTCAAACCAGCCATCAACAGAGCACCGTGAGTGACACTCAGTGCCCGCCTAACTCTGCTATCACTGAAGCCAGCAGTAGCTCAACAGGAGAAGAGTTTAGCCAACACGGAGTGCTTTTGAAAGTCCCAAGTCTATGTCTTGTGAATGATCTCTCCCTAGTGCCCCAGACTGGTGCTAAAGGCATGACACAGAATAAGATGCACCCCTATGAAGCTCACCCCTTACCTAATACTTTGCTGGGGTTGGTATCCAGTCGCAGAATGGCCATTGCTAGAGGAAGCGTTAATGTTATGTAATGCTTCGAGTCTTGAAACAGGGGGAATTCAGGGAGAATCAGGTAGATTCTCATTGCCTCAACGTCTGGTGGGGAGCTGGACAGCTGGGGAATCAAAAAGCTTTCAAAGCTCTTTAAGATCTGGAGGGAAAAAAAGGACAAGAGAAGTTAACTCAGCATACATCCCTGAAGAATAAAGGGCTGGCTCAGTGCTCACCTAAGAGCACGCTGTGTGCGTCACATGTGCACATCTGGCACATTTGTCTCATTACTAGCTCTTTTGTACTCTGCTACATAAGTGTCAGTACAGTTAAGGGTCTACAAATAACCCACTAAAGCAAAGAAGTACTTTGTGAAGGCTGAAAATCCAGGCTGGCATTCCCATCTGTTCTCTCAGCCTGCAGGGTGGACTCTGGGAGTGAAGGGCAGCAGGCGGAAAAAGGTAAAGTGATGGTAATTTAATCCATTGTTTAAGCTTTTGTGCTCTTAAATCTGACACTGATACTAAAAATCCTTATTGCAGACCTGAGTTCCTATTCTTTCTATTCATTTTTGTTACACTTTATTATTATAGTTTTGGGGGCTTAAGTGAGCAACGTCACACTCCCCTCTCCAAAAAACCTTCCTATATTTGGCTCTGTTGAAATACAGTATTTGCTAGATGGCGAGTAGACAGGTGTGTACAGCAATATCCTCTTAAAGTGCATTCATTTTTAACCCACACAAAGACTACAGGATCACTGTACAAAAACCTAGAGGCCGCAGTGTAATGCAACAACGGAGAACTGTTGTTTCATTTCACCTACTGCATCCAAAAACACATTAAAAGACCATTAAGGTTGCAGAATCAAGCACTCTAGTTAGGAAATGCCCCTCTTCCCCCCCTCGTTGCTATTGCCTCTTCTCTACCCCCTCCCCAGCCTTCTGCTCCTCTCCCTCTGCCCTGCATCTCCATTCCCCATTCCTCAACCCTCTGCATTTTGAGTCGGTTTGCAACATGATCAGTCACTTCTTGGGGATGGTGCATGTGCAGTCTGGCTGGCACGTAGGAGCTGTGAGGACATCTCTTCAGAGAATTTAGCTGCCCAATTCTAACAAGTCTCTATTGAGCATGTGCAAACTGAGATTTTTTTTTCAGGGGCTTATAATTTGGGTAGATTTTCACAGGGAGGGCAGATGACTCATCTCTGACACCCGATCAACCCCCTTGCCAAAAATGAAGTCCTTGCTTCAAGGCATTGAGCCACTAAAGCTTCTCAATAGAATAGTTGCAAGAATATTTTTTTTAACATGGCCAAAACAATGTCTTTTTCCCTAAACTCATTCTGAGAAACAGATGAGCAATTCTAGCCGAAACTTTCTCAGAAAAGTCAGCGTGAAGTGGACAGCCAGCCTGGAAAATTTCAGCTTGAGGTTTAAATTTAGCAATGTTACAAGCAGCTGAAAACAAGGTCTTATAACTGGAAGTGTTGGGCAGCCTTAACTACAGGTGCCGGTACCTGTGCTGCCTATAACAAATGGAGTTTCATTATACGGAATCCATTGTAAATGGGATCCACTCTGCGTGCAACAAGGATACTATGAGTCATGTTACCCACAACATTACTATACAATTCAACACACTTAGGTAGTCTCTGCTCTGGGGAAACTGAGGACTAAAAAAGCAGGTTAATACTGAGGTGCAAGGTGACAAAAATCTAACAGACAAGGCAATTAGCTAACTTAAGACTGCTTTAAATACTTCAGGCATATTAAGATCTATTATTCCTTTAATTCTAAAAGCAATTTTTCAATTTTTAATTAACATGCATCGCTATTAAATTTAGCTCAGAGAAAAAAATCTCTCTTTAAACAGGCCATTTATAAAGCCCAGAAAATAGGTAATAATGAAAATTCCAGCAGTGCTTTCACTCTATCATCACTATAATAGCTAGAAGAGTAGTAAACGTCTGTGTCCATAAGTGACACAAATGTATTCCGGGAAGCTCCGAAAAGGACCATATCCTACAAGTCTTAGTGAACAAATCCATCCATCATTAACTAATGCTGCACTAGAGAGTATAATTGCCACTACTTTTTAGAAATAAAAGTAAAATGTTCTGGCTTATATTGCCTCTTGCTTACACCAGTGTGAATCAGGAATAGCTGCGCTGAAGTCAATGGAGTCACTGGTGTAAACAAGAGAAAAATTAGGCCCACTATATGTAGCCATATACCTGTATCTAAAGGGGTCTCATTTCCTCCGCAAGCACATACAACTCCATCTCCCATTAACATCAGTGGGAGAACAGACCTCTAAGAAGTGCAGTTACTCTACAACTCCTGAAAGTCTGACAAAGTTATAGCAAAACGTTAATATTTCTCACCAGAGCATCTTCAATAGTTATTGAAAAGAAGACTATGGGCCAAATCCTCAGTTGTTGTAAATCAATTTAGGTCCACTGAAGTCGCCACACCAGCTGAAGATCCTACTTTGCATTAATGGCAGAGACCCAATGTGATAGACTGAATTTTGTAAAGCAATGGGTAGCCAAATACAGACGCATGCAAAATTAAAATTCTGCATCACAAGATGTACTTGTGCAGTTTAATTTCTATGTGACATTTCATAGCTTCCTAGTAAAAGTTTTGTGAAGTAATAAAGTCCTAGTTGCAGCACTCTATTATTCAATCTTTCCTAAGACATTCACAGAGATCTGAATTTACCGGTGGAGGGGATTAGCAAGCATCTACTCTGCGTATCACACACACACTTAATTGCAAACACTTTTTAAAAACAATTACAGGGCCAGATTGTCACCTGGCGAAAATCAGTGTAGCTCCATTGAGATTACTAAAGCTATGCTGATTTACACTAGTTTAGGATCTAGCCTGTAGCTTTCAATAAAAACTGCCTCACATTTTTAAAATTCACACACACGCACACACACACACGGAAAAAACCCCTCTGACAACACTATGAAACAGTTATTTTAAAAATACTTATACAACACCTTTATACCTGGTCTAGCAGGATGGAATGCTGCGAGTTCATTAGCTTCTCAAACAACACTCTGGTGGAATTCAGGTCAATTCCTGGGATTTTGGGGCTGGTTTTAAAATGTTCATCGATTCTAGAACAAAAAACAATCCCCAGACAGACGTGAGTGTAGGAAAGGTATAAGATACACAGGCAAAGTGCACCAATGGGGAACGGGTCTATAGACAGAGAGATAACAAGAAAACCTGGAATCTTTGGCTAAATACAATAGTGCAAGATAAACTATTCCTTTTATTGTACTCCCTGTGGGTCCCAATCTGGGAACCAGAGCCCTGCACCGAGTCCACTGATGTCAGTGGGAATGCACACAGGCCAAAGGGTCTGCCCACACAGATCCAGTTGCGGGACTGGGACCTGAGCTTGAAAAACGGCAGTCCTGCTAGATGTGGCAAGAGTCCCTATGATGTTCCCCTGGGAACTCAAGGTTTTTTTGTTTTGTTTTTTTCAGGAGAGGGCGGACAAAGATGTTGACTGTGGTTAGGGCCACACAGTAGAATTTGGACTGGTTTTCAAAGGAAATGAGGCTGGGTTTTTCAAAGTAGCCTAGGCGAGCTAAACCCCCAATTCCTATGGGCTAACTCCCTTCGGCTCCTCTGACAACTTCACTCTAAAATCTTCTAGCCCTCCAACTAATCAAGGACCCAATCTAACCCCCAATACAGTTAAGAGGAGTCTTTCCATTGCCTTCAGCTGGTGTTGGATCAAGCCACAAATCCTTTTCTTTTTCGGCCTGACAGACCTCTTTGAATGCAAAAGGTTGCATCTCACTGGGAATTGCCCAAGTTGAAGAGATAGACGTCAAGCTTGCAGAGGACAAGCAGGCTAACGGTTTGACTAGGCTCTGGAGCTTCATACAATGCCCCTAGTGAGTGATCTGACCCTGCATCTGGAACAGGTTTAATGGTTTGTATCAGATGCCTACAGCACAACTCTATGCAGGTAAAAAAGCCTGTACAACTTGCAGATGGCAGTAAAAAGGCAATTTCCACAACTCCACAGATCCCAAGCATCAGCACCAAGTATTTCCCCAGAGCACTGTGGGAACTAGCCAGCCTTAAGCCTGAACAACGCTAGATGCTCTCAGGAAGGAAAGACACCTATTAAATAAATATATACTGAATTTGTCAGTTTACTGCTGCAGCCTGTGATGGCATGGCTATTATTACCATAACAATGCAGATGACGGGGCTGGAAAGAACTCCCCTGAGTCCTATGGTGCAGGGAGGCTCTCACTGCAATGTGTGGAAGCAGCACACATGATAATAGTGTGCAAGTCAAGCAGGCATAGTAGGCGAGTAGGCTCTCTCCCCTTTGTCCACGCCCAATGGCGCTTTAACATGACTAAGTTCCAAGATGGACAGCGCATCAGAAGTGATGCAGTAGGGCCTATTTCTCAAGCATATGAAGATTTTTATATTCTTCATATAAAATTACACATTTAAAATACAGTCACACCTCACATTATGAAGGCTATAAGCAATTACACTCCAGGATCGATGTGCCACTTGGTCACAGATCACAGCCGTTTCCATCAGCGTTAGTTACTGTTCAGTGTATGATACCATTAATTGTTTTCCACTTTTGGAGGGGTATCATGTCAGGGTACACCAACCACAGCTATCACCTGCACCCAGCTTATCTTCCCCATTCAAATGAGGTTCTAGGGTTAGTAAATAGAAGCATTTAAAGTTTAAAAAATAGAATATTTTAAATAAAAAATGAATTTACACCCAAAGACCCCCAAAATGACTGTTGCCTTCTCAGAGAGCCTGAGCTGAAGGCTTCACACCACTGGAAGATGGGAAGAACAAATGGTGTTTTTCTTTCCTGTCTGAGCTGCTCTTGCCCAGTATAACAAGTCTTCCTTCACCTAATTGCAGGCCATGACTCATCATGTTCCCATAAAAAAAGTCCTCAACCTCATCTTATTCTATTACCTCCCCACAATTTATAGCCACAGTAGTCACAACCCACACCCTTCCCAACCCACCCCCTGGTCTTTCCACTGAGCTGTGCGTGTTCACTTCCTTTAGCATCCTCCCATCAGTCAGACTCTCTAATCCTTTACCCATCTTTGTCACCTTCCCTTGAATTATCTCACTTTCTCTAGGTCACTTTGGTAAAAACGAGAAGCTCAAAACTTTCCAAGGATGACATCACCAAATTGGAATTACGTCCTCGTTCTTACAGGGCCGCATGCCATTCCACCACAAAAGCACATATTTCCCAATAGCGACATGCTGTGAGCCTGGGCCTAGTCTGCTATCAGCCCCAAACTTCTCTGTGTTATTGCACTGAAAGTGGCAGTCTCACCCAGCCCATATACCCACTGTCATTCTCACTTCACTTTACCCCAATACGCCAACTCTCTCCTTTAGAGTATATTGTTTTGATGCCTACTTCCTCAGATAAAAAAATAATCCCACAGGGTCCCCCCCCCCCCGGCAATGTCTTTAAGTCATTTAAGCAATGTTTAATAAAGCAATTCAAGTCTGGTGAGTTTCACTTTGATCCCTCAACAGAAACAGACACACTGACTAATAACACACTCACAAGTCTTTTTCTTAAGCAATTTGTCTTCCTTTAGCAGCAAGTCACGAATCTGCCCCTAAACCTCTTGTCTACATCTATCCAGTCATCACTCTCTGTCCCACTTTTGGGTCTGATCACAAGTTCTTTTGTCTCACGGCCCACTGCAGCAGTGAATAAAGTAGGTGACTCCTACTTTATCTCTACAGGATAGCAAGCACAAGAAAGCCATGATTCTTGACCCCATTTGGCTACTTACTTCTTCTCCAGGAAGCTTCCATTCCAACAGGCAGCCGATGACAATATCTGCACAACTTCACTGCTTGGAGGGGGAAGACAAAATGAAACAGGGGAGCTAGTATGAACAGATGTAATGCTACAGGTCTGCATATCTCATTTGCTCTTTTACCAACAAGTCTAGTTGTTTCCCTTCTATCCCTTGTATGCAAAAGTATTATCATAACCACCCCTGTATTATAAGTGGGGAGACTGCAGGGCACAGAGGTTTAGTGACTTCCTCAAGGTCACATGACAAGTTTTTGGCAGAGATGGGCTGGCACTACCTCCCTTCACTTACAATGCTTTCCCTAGGGCACCCACATTGGAGAGGGAAGGGATTTTTAAATCAGACTGTTCAAAATTCCTTGCTTCTTTTTGTGAACTCCACTCTTGTGTTAACAGATTCTTTCTTTAGACTCCAATGCCCCCATCCCTTCAGTTGGGTCTGAGAAAGCTCTGACACATCTTCCTGGTTTTGCTAGGAAGATCTGACCTGGGATTCCTGATATAAATTATGAATTGGTGCTGGTTTAGACAAAAAGAGAACATCCCGGGTTTCAAAATAAACAGTAACTGAAGTTCAAACAGTGTGTGTGTGTGATGCATAGAAATTCTGCTGAGACTTGGGTGATGCATCATTTGAGTTCAGCCCTTAGATTTCTGTACCACTTTCGAAGCAAACTTTGTGCAATAATCGGAGTGGACCATGAGTAGTGAAATGTACCTAAATAAGTTTTTTTTTTTTTTAAGGGTTGTATATGAACAAACAAAGTTTCCTAAAAGCTGAATTCTCACCTACTGGCCTTTCCCTTTGATATGAGCGAGACCCAAGCTAGAAAATGCTGCTAAGTTCTAAAGCACAGATGCCAACAAAACAATTAAAGAAAAGCTTGTAAAACAAAAGTGGCTTGTACAATAACACCTACTTGACCGAATTAGAGTTGTTCCGTTCTAATAGCTTTTGTTTCCAAACGTCTATAGTTTCATCATTTATTAAACAAGTGTAACATAATTGATTTATGGTCCGGAAATCATCAGCAGGCAAAGAATTCTGTGAGAAGATACAGATCTCAGTATTTAAGGAGAAGACACGTAACACATTTCTTGGGGGTGGATTGATAATAGGGCTGCCACACCATTTACCATCCCAAAGGCATCTCTCAACCACCTCCAAAGGAGAAGATACTCCCAAACAAAACTAAAAAGGGAAAGAGGTAAAAGAAAAAAATGGAGAATTTGATTTCTTACACAGTGCCAAAGCCCATTTCAAAGTCACTACGGACAAGTATAGATTGGGTGGACTCAAGGGACTGGTTTTATAACAGTGACTGTGTGATTTATTATTTATATAGCCCCAATAGCTCAGTGGTTTGAGCACTGGCCTGGTAAACCAAGGGTTGTGAGTTCAATCCTTGAGGGGGCCATTTAGGGAACTGGGGTAAAAATCTGTCTAAGGATTAGTCCTACTTTGAGCAAGGGGTTGGACTAGATGACCTCCTGAGGTCTCTTCCAACCCTTATATTCTAGGGAAAGAATGCTTGACACTTTTAAGGCACCCATCTCTGAGGAAATGAGGGGGGAAAAAAGTCACCTAAAGCCTCCCCATCCCCTGCCTATCACCACTGTAGAGCTCTAAATTCAGTGGTCACAAAACTCCATGATGAGCTTATGTTGGCAGACCATCAGCATGCTCACTGTGTGGCCCTATGCTCACAAACCACACAGCAGGGACGCCTGTTCTACAACTGACAAATAGCCCTCTTTTAGAGTTTGCACTGCTGCTAATCAGACAGGCTAATCCTGCTTCCTTTCAGAACTGATGCTAAGAAGAGACACATCCCCCTCTCACACACACACAGACACCCTCTTGTAGAGAAGAGAAAAAGCATTCTTTGCTTACCTCAGATTTGGAGCAAAGCACAAAAGTCCGGTCTCCTCCACAGAAGATGTGTTTAACAATGTGATATTTAAAGGCATCTATTGAAGAAAGAGATACAATCGTGCTACAGATCGATCAACACAAGTTTCCTACTTCTTTCAACTATGGATCTATATTGCCTAAGGCCCTCCGCACCCTCAACTCCGACTGAGGTCAATGGGAGCGAAAGCATTCATCACCTTGTCAGCAGATGCCCAGGGCTTGGCCCTTTAAAATAGAAAGGGGCATAAAGACTCCATTTTCGTATTACAAAAGAAACACCATGACGTGCAAGAGAGACTCTTTACAAACCTCACCTATTTGCAATTAGTCACAATTAAATGCAATTGACCATCCCGATAATGGGGGGGCGGGGGCAGGGAAGGGGGGGCGCAAGGGAAGGGAGGGTTATATAGGAACTTAGGCCCAGATCCTACAACTTGAGTCAGACAGGTGGCCCCTAGCACCTGCACGGAGCCTACTGCAGGATCAGGGCCTATAGTTTTGTATCTTTTGCCACTGAAGGCAATGATTAAAACTCTCCAATTTGAATGGTGCAGGATCAGCGAGTGACACAACGTATGCATTCCAAAGTGTTTGGCCCTGTTCGCTAGAACTGTCTAACTAATCCTGACAAGAATGATACTGGTATTTAAAACTAGTTGTCTTGGCCAAAGTTGTGACTACTATCTCAAATCTCGTTATAGCTGTGAATATTCCTACTGTCATGTTGATTTTCACATTTATGAGAATTTCCTATTTATCAAGTGAAGAGCACTCTTTAAACAGTGAGACCTGAAATGTAGGGTTTGGTTCATTTTTTAAAGTCCTTAAAAATGTTTAATATTTTTTTCTGCTCTCTTGTTAATATTTACAAAAACTGACTATACAAGGCAAACGAGTTAAAACTGACTATACACAAAGTGCTGTTTAATGGACAGAGTAATTAAGCTTTAAAACACAGGAAAAAATATAATTGTGTTAACTTCTTTTTTAGTTTTTGTAATCCTACATGTTACTTGCAGCTTTAGTGGGTGGTTTTCAGAAAGAAATGTGATTTTCAAGTTGATGGCCTCTGTTTAAATAAAATCGTGATACAAATAGCTGAAAACCAAAAATATTAATTGGAATAAAGAAAATCTGGTATTACTTTAATGCTACCAGTGAGGGGAATATAAACTCTCATTGTAAGTATTCTGAGATGGCACAGGGCAGGGTCCATTTTAGTTAGGAAAAGTTTTTATACCTTGACTTTTAGAAATCAAATCTGAAATTACATCCAGCTGCTCTCGTAGTTAGATTCAAATGTTATGAGCTGACTTCAAAGTTCATTTGTGACCACTTGGATGTCATCACCCCTTTCAGATGAACAGGAGATTAGTTCCAACAGAGGAGCACGCTTGGCCAAATTTATGAACTCAGGGCCTGACCCAAAGGCCATTGAAATCAACGGGAACCTTTCCACTGACTTCGGTGAGCTTTGGATCAGGCTTTACAATGATAAAGATCAATCCCCACCCCATGTTTTACCAACTAAAATTACACCTACTTTTGAATTTTAAAATAAAAGCTGTCAATTACTTTGTAATATTGTTATAGAGAAAGCCAATATGATGTCTATGGACAGAAAAGTCCCCATTCCCTAATTACGATGGAATGGTTTCCCAGCAGTCAGCCACTGAACAACTCATCAATGCTTCAGACTGGACCAGTGGCGTAGAGTGGCCCAGTCGAAGGCTCAGCACTGCCATGCAGAAGATGAGAAAGGCACAAATTAATTCCCAGGGTCCTCCCAGTTATGTGCTTTTGTTGTTTGCAGTTTCACTCTAAGGCTATGTCTATTTAAAGTGCAAAATGTACCTTTTTTGCGCTAAAACTGTGGGAGCAGTTAATGACTTTTTGCACCAAAACAGGAGCATTCAGCCATGCTAAAGTACGACAGAATTCCCTATGTTAACGTGAGGAATGTGGATACTGAAGACAGATGGGACACAACTGGAGCCCTATGCACAGCATGGTGTGAAAACACCTTCACGAGAGGCATACAGCTCTTACCGCTGTTCTTTTTGCGCTGTTGTGAAAGTGAAGACACGTTCTACCAGTGTAAACACCTTTTGGCCTCTGGGAGATATCCCACAGGTCCAAAAGTGACCATTCTGGCCAGCGTCTCCGCTGCTCTGACGCCAGGTAAATGGACTCCGCCCCTCCCCGTAAGCCCCGGGAAGTTTGAAACTCCCTTTCCCTTTGCTTGTAGATGTGGCACGGAAAGCAGCCGGACAGGGGGGGGGGGGGGGGGGGGAATGCCACGAAAGAAACAAGGAAGTAATGGGGCTACTGGGACATGAAGCAGTAGGTTGACCAGATGTCCCGATTTTATAGGGACAGTCCCGATATTTGGGGCTTAGTGTTATATAGGTGCCTATTACCCCCCACCCCCGTCTCGATTTTTCATACTTGCTGTCTGGTCACCCTATGAAGCAGCGCAGCACATCCTACAGCGCTGCTCTCATCTGCGATGGAAGTGCTGCTAGTGTAAACACTCTCTGATGCCTGAGGAATTAAGTGAGTACACAAACCAGCGCTTTACTTTCACCAATTCCCTATTACTGGTGAAACTTACAGAGCGAAAACTCTGCAAGTGTAGACATACCCTTAGTCAAAATGTCTTTAGCTCATTTTACCCTGTGCTTGTCTCTTTGCTATGCTACTCCGTATCACACACACAAACAGAACACTTACCAGCTCTACCTGAGAGCTGCCCATTGTGAGCCACCCAGTGACCTTTCACTGGAGATGGGCATTTAACGTTGCATATGTGTCCAGTTCCCAGCTGGCCTTTTGTTCCGCAGCCGAATGCATAGATCAATCCTGAAGAAGGCACAAGGGCTAGAGTGTGCTGTCTGCAATGAAGACAGTTACAATGTTTGTGCCAAGTTTAAATAATATTTTTTTCAAAAGCAGACTAAAAACTAGCCATGAAAACTATGGGCCAGCACCTCAGCTGGAGTAAATCAGCACAGCTCCATTTACATCAATAGCAGATTGCTGATTTGCACCAAAACAGGAGCATTCAGCCATGGTAAAGTGCGACAGAATTCCCTATGCTAATGTGAGAAATGTGGATACCTAAGACAGGTGGGACACAACTGGAGCCCTATGCACAGCACAGTGTGAAAACACACTCAACCTTTCTCCTAAACACACCTGGGTTCATCCCTCAAATGTAATGAGTTTGCTAGTGTTGGCCTCGTCATTTGCAAAGGTCTGTCCACATCACAAGGCTACTACAGAATGCAGCATTACTAACTTACTCTCTTGCTGTGAGCGAGGCTGGAAATAATTAGGGTGAGGAAACTGCAGCTATAGTCTCAGACTTTAAGACTCAGATGGGATCATCGTGATCGTCTAGTCTGACCTGCACATTGCAGGCCAACCAACTTCACCAACCCACTCCTCAATAGGGCCGTAACTTCTGGCTGAGTTACTGAAGTCCTCCAATCTTGATTTAAAGACTTCAAGTTACAGAGAATCCACCATGTACTCTGGTTCAAACCAGCAAGTGACCTGTGTCGTTCCCCCTGCAGCGGAAGGTGAAAAACCACAAGGTCTTTGCCAATCTGACCTGCCAAAAATTCCTTCCTGACCCCAAATATGGCGATCAGTTAGATCCTGAGCATGTGGGCAAGACCCACCAGCCAGACACCTGGGAAAGAATTCTCTGTAGTAACTCAGAGCACTCCCCTTCTAGTGCCCCATCTCTGGCCGTTGGCGGATGGGTCATATGCCATTGTAGGCGATCTCATTTCACCATCCCTTCCATAAACTCATCAAGCTCAGTCTTAAAGCCAGTTAGGTTTTTTACCTCCACTGCTCCCCTTGGAAGGCTGTTCCAGACCTTCACTCTTCTGATGACTAGAAACCTTCATCTAAAGTCAAGCCTAAACATATTGATGGCCAGTTTATATCCATTTGTTCTTTTGCCAATATTGGCCCTTAAATAACTCCTCTATCTTCCTGGTGTTTACCCCCCTGATGTTTTTATAGACTGCAATCAAACCTCCCCTCAGCCTCAGTTTTTTAGGCTAAACAAGCCAACCTCCTTACATCTCCTCTTATAAGACAGGTTCTCTGTTCTTCTGATCAGCCTAGTAGCCCTTCTCTGCACCTGTTCCAGTTTGAATTCCTCTTTCTTAAACATGGAAGACCAGAGTTCCACACAGTATTCCAGATGAGGTCTCACTAGTGCCTCATATAATGGTAATAACACTTTAGGATCCAGTTGGGCTGTTTTTGTATAAGGGGATCTTACACAGCACCAGGCCATAGCATTATTAATAGCCCAAATCAGAACCAATCCCATTTACAGAGAACATTAAAATTCAGACATACAAGAGGCTATAACCTAGTGACCTGTAACTGTGATCTACAAGGCAGAGAGGTGTCTAACCCTTCCATGTGCACCTGAAAAAATACAAGGGTAGTCATCTGGGCTATCCTCCACAAGATGGGAGTCGTCCATTCCACACAGTCACTCACCTGCCACAAGCGATCTGGGACACTTCGCTGCCCATTAGCTCCAGAACCCTCCGGGGGTTAACCTCATCATTCATGGAATCGTGGCCAAGCTGCCCACAGGAACCAGCACCAAACGTGAACACGCCTCCACTCTGTTGGCAAATCAGACAGCCCATGCACCATTTAGTGAGCCATTTCCCGGTAGCAGATCTCTCCGTCTTGTTTCACAACCATTTCCCAGCTTAAAGAGAGACTGTGCTAGGTATGGAGGTATATGAAAAGGCAACTTTCACAATGCCTGACAGTGCAATGTCCAGGGAAGCATTTATAAAAACTAAAATGGTCAACTCAACTTCTGGAATCCTCTCTAGGTACTTCTATGCCACACACGCTGGTCCTTCACCATCTGTTAACAATCCCAGCTGCTTTCAGATGGTCAAATAGCACAAATGACTAAGACAGCTTCCCCCACTCCTGGATCAGCATCTTTGGTGCCCCATAACTTTGGAGTCCACTCCCTGTCCTGGCTGGTGGACAGCAGCTCCACTTTAACTTTCAGGGCAGGAGGCAAAGTCCACCTGTTTGGGTGGACCTTTGAGGAGACCGGAGGCGGAAGGCTGTGCTATTTGCTGATGAGCTGCTGGTTTTTTGTGGGCTCTGCCACTGTTTTGCTAAGGTTTGGATTTTATTGTTATGCACTGTGTTTTTGATGTCTTGCCAAGGTACAGTGGGTGGGTGTGAATATAACAAATAATTCAATCCAAATCCAAACCAACAAATGTTAATGTCTCCACTACAGAAGAGTAGAGGGAGGGTGGTTTGGTGATTAATCTTAGAGTAAAGTAAAACAAGATTTCGTACTTAAAGACAATCATGCTGGGGCCAGGAGAGAGAAGAGACGTGCTAAAAGCCACATGGTTTTTTCCTGATATCACCCAGAAAGCTAAATGAAGCAAACCCAGTAAGTAAGAAGCTAGTAAGGAATTCCTGGATTGATTGGTGCCTTTACCTTTGTCAGAACTGCTGTATGTTCTTCTCCACAGCTGATGTAGACGACCTTCTGAGTCCGTAAGAGCTTCACATGGCAAGGGGACTCTCGGTCTGCATTAGAGACAATGGGAACAAAAGAGGCAATTCATCGATAAGGTGCTGAAGTACTTGAAAAATTCTAGCAGCCTGATTTTCAGAGGCGACGAGCACCCACAACTCTGACATCAGCAGGAGCTGCAGGTGCTTAGCAACTCTGAAAAAAATCAGACGCTTAAGTGTTTAAATAGCATTTTCCATCTCCAAAGTTTAAGAGCCCTAACTGGGGCCACAGGGGGATCCAGCCATAGTAAGCAAGTGAGTAGCGAGGTAATGTATTGCCAGAAGACCATGTGCGACAGAGTTAAGTTCTGCAGACCTGGGACATTCTCAAGGATAACACTGCAGGGGACACAAGAGAAACTTGCAAAGTCACACTCAAGGATACTTTTGTGTTCAAACTGGCAGAGGTAGAGAGTTAGGGAGTTAGATAGAGAGTATTTCAGCCCAACTCTAGCTGGAGAAGAAGAGGTTCCTTTGAGATCTGTCATCTGAAAACATGCTGGACAAAGATGACCCCTGGGGAGCCACAAAGAAATGACTCACGTGGAGAGAATATCCTACTAGGGTGAAAGGATAAAACGAAAGGTATCTACTGGGATGACCAGAGTACCTGAAACCAGTTCAAATGTGATCAATGGAATTTTTTTAGGACTGCATTTTCATGTGTAACAATTTCCCATCTACCAATACATTGTTGCTTGTTTTATTCGACAGTGGCCCTGGTTTTAATCTTTGTTCATTCAAGATGGTTACCAGAAGTCTAAATACTAAGAGGGTAAACTAGAGTGCCTGGCTTTAAATGAGGATATTGACACGATTGGCATCCCGGAAATTTGGTGGAATGAGGATAATCAATAGGTAAGGCTAAGATTTAGTCACGGGTATTTTTAGTAAAAGTCATGAACAGGTCATGGGCAATACACGAAAATTCATAGCCCGTGACTTGTCCATGACTTTTACTAAAAATACCCCTGACTAAATCTTAAGGGGGTCACTGCTGGGGAGCGGGCATCTGGAGGGGCTGCTGGTGGGGATGAAGCTGGGGGGGGGCCTCTGCTGGGAGGGGGGTCACCCTGGGAGGCTGCTGCTGGGGGAGGCTGGGGCCAGCTGCGGCACCCGTTGCTGGGGGCTGCCGGCAGCGGCTGCACCGGCCATCTGGGCACCTCTGCTGGGGGCCACCTGGGGAAGCGGCTACTCTGGCTGCTTGGGGACCACCGCTAGCAGTGGCTTCACAAGTCACCCAGAGACTGCTGCTCAGGTGGTCCCCGGGGTCAGCCGCACCGGCTGCTGCTCGTGCAGTCCCTGGGGCTGGCTAGCTGCCCAGGGCCACCTGAGCAGCGGCCAGTGCAGCTGGCCGCGGACCACTCCAGCAACTGCCGGTGTGGTTTTCCCTGAAGCCACCTGAGCAGCTGGCCCCAGAGCCAGCTGCTTGGGTGGCCTTGGGGTCAGACACACTGACCCCCGCTGAAGTCACGGAGGATGCGGAAAGTCAGGGTATCCGTGACTTCCGCGACCTCTGTGACAAACACGGAGCCCTATCAATAGGACACGGTAATACCAGGGTACAAAATATATAGGAATGACAGAGTAGGTTGCACTGATGGGGGAGTGGAACTATATGTGAAAGAAAGCAGAGAGTCAAATAAAGTAAAAATCTTAAATGAATCAAACCGTACCACAGAATTTCTATGGATAGAAATTCCATGCTTGAACAATAAGAGCATAGCAGTAGGAACATACTACCGACCACCTGACCAGGATGGTGACAGTGACTGCGAAATGCTGAGGTTGATTAGAAAGGCTGCAAAGGCAGAAAATGTAATAAAATGGGGGATTTCAATCTCCCCATATTAACTGGGAACATGTCACCTCAGGAAGAGATGCAGAGATAGAATTTGTAGACACCACAAATGACTGCTTCTTGGAGCGGCTTCTCCTGGAACCCATAAAGGGAGAGGCAATTCTTGATTTAGTCTTGATTTAGTGGAGCACAAGAGCTGGTCCAAGAGGTTAATATAGCTGAACCGCTTGGTAATAGCAACCATAATATAATAATTTTAACATCCTTGCAGGGAGAAAAATACCGAAGTAACCCATACCACAGTAGCTTTTAGCTTCAAAAAGGGAAAGAACACAAAAATGAAGAAGCTACTTAAACGGAAATGAAAAGGAACAGTCGGTCAAAAGGATGAAATACCTGAAAACTGTACGGACACTATTTAAAAACATCATGAGGTACAAATTAAATGTATACCCCAAATAAATAAAAACAGTACAACAACCAAAAAAATGCCACCATGGTTAAACTGTCGAGAAAAGAGGAGGTTAGCGGTAAAAAGGCATTCTTTAAAAATTGGAAGTCAAATCTTAGTGAGGAAAACAGAAAGGAGCACAAACTCTGGCAAGTCAAGGCAGGCCAAGAAAGAATTTGCGGAGCTAACAATACAAAAGGTAACAGCAAAAAAAAAAATTCATGTACATCAGAAGCAGGAAGTCCACCAGTCAGTAGGGTCACAGGACAATCAAGGTGTTAAAGGAGCACTCAAGGAAGACATGGCTGTTGCAGACAAGTTCAACGATTTCTTTGTATCAGTCTTCACTGCTGAAGATATGGGAGAGAACCCCACATCTGAGCCATTCCTTTTAAGTGATAAATCTGAGGAACTATCACAGATTGAGGTTCAGTACAAGAGGTTTTAGAACAAA
The DNA here is from genome assembly GCF_002925995.2 of Terrapene triunguis. NCBI lineage: Eukaryota > Metazoa > Chordata > Testudines > Emydidae > Terrapene > Terrapene triunguis. The sequence continues at coordinate 6,242,702 of NW_020665140.1, forward strand.
TTGATACATTAAACAGTAATAAGTCACCAAGACCAGATGGTATTCACCCAGGAGTTCTAAAGGAACTCAGATATGAAATTGCAGAACTCCTAATTGTGGTATGTAACCTATAGCTTAAATCAGCCTCTGTACCAGGTGACTGCAGGTAGCTATTATAATGCTTAATTTTAAAAAAAGGTCTAGAGACAAGCCTGGCAAATACAGAAAGATAAACCTAATTTCAGTACCAGGGAAATTGGTTGAAACTATAGTAAAGAACAGAATTATCAGACACATAGATAAACACAGTATGTTGGAGAAGAGTCAACACAGCTTTTGTAAAGGGAAATCATGCCTCACCAATCTATTAGAATTCTTTGAGACTGCCAACAAGCACGTGGACAAGGGTGATCCAGTGTATATAATATATTTGGACTTTCAGAAAGCCTTGACAAGGGCCCTCACAAAAGGCTCTTAAGCAAAGTAAGCAGTTCTGGGATAAGAGGGAAGGTCCTCTCATGGATCAAGTAACTGGTTAAAAGATAACAAACAAAGCGTAGGAATAAATGGTCAGTTTTCCCAATTGAGAGAGGTAAATAGTAGAGTCCCCCCAAGGAGCAATGTGCAGATAATATAAAATTACTCAATGTAGTTAAATACAAAGCACACTGAAAAGAGTTACAAAGTGACCTCACTAAACTGCATGACAAAATGGCAAATGAAATTCAAAACTGATAAGTGCACAGTAATGCACATTGGAAAAAATAATCCCAACTACACATACAAAATGATGGGGTCTAAATTAGCTGTTACCACACAAGAAAGAGATCTTGGAGTCATTGTGGATAGCTCTCTGAAATCATCTGCTCAATATGCAGCAGCAGTCAAAAAAGCTAACAGAAGGTTAGGAACCATTAGAAAAGATATACATAATAAAATACAAAATATTACAATGCCACTATATGAATCTATGTGACGCCCACACCTTGAATACTGCACGCAGTTCTGGTCACCTCATCTCAAAACAGGTATTTTAGAATTGGAAAGGGTCTAGAGAAGGGCAATAACAATGAATAAGGGTATGGAACAGCTTCCATATGAAGAGAGATGAAAAAGCCTTGGATTGTTCAGCTTAGAAAAGAGATGATTAAGGTGGTATATGATAGAGGTCTATAAAACCATAAATGGTATGAAGAAAGTAAGTGATAGTTACCCCTTTACACCACACAAGAACTAGGGGTTGCCTGATGAAGTTAACAGGCAGCAGGTTTAAATCAAAGAAAAGGAAGAAGTACTTCACACAACGCACAGTTAACCTGTGGAATGCATTGCCAGGGGATGTTGTGAAGGCCAAAAGTGTAACTGGGTTCAAAAAATAATTAGGTAAGTTCATGGAGGATAGGTACATCAGTGGCTATTAGCCAAGATGGTCAAAGAGGCAACCCCATACTCCAAGTATCCCTTTGACTGTCAGAAGCTGAGACTGGACAACAGGGGATGAATCACTCAAAATTGCCCTGTTCCGTTCAATCTGGCACTGGCCACTTTCAGAAGACAGGATACTTGCGTAGATGGACCATAGGTCTGACCCATTATGGCCGTTCTTATGTCTTAGTAACCATAATTATCAATAATTGCTAATAACTCCCCTTTTTTCACCTTGTACCTGTGGATTGATTTGCATGACTGAGAGGATTAGGTATCCTAATTAGGTCCACCCTCACACTCATGCTGCCTTCCAAAACACTAGACTGTCACTTATTACCAAAACCCTGGTAAGAGTCACCTTGTGATGGAAGGATTTGGACACTTGGGAGACATCCATGACACCACGTGCCCAGGGCATCTCAAGCAGAACACAAAGAAAGTGTCCAGTATTTCAGGAGACACGGTATGTAAATGCATGGTCTTTCCCGCGTTAGCACCTTTTAGAAAAGAGTCATTGCTTTAGTTGCAGAGACTAATCTCTGCAGAAGATTATGGGATACGTCTCTCTCCACATTTTTTGCAGACAATATGTAGAAGTCTGTCTTCTCCGTAACAAACACACAAAACAATGTTACACGTGCTACTGTTGGCCATGGCCAAGCATTTTAAGGAAAGATAAATGTCCAGTAGCTGTTTGACTTCAATGGGAGCAGCTTCATACCCTGCACTCTTGAAAATCAGGCCACCTATTTATAGCTTAACTATAGGCACCTATTTAGCCCATGTATCCAACAGGTGGAGAGGGGAGACCTGTGTCATTCTACAGATTTTTTTTCTATTTGAATTATAACAGAACCATAATGCTTTGTCTGTTCACCCTATGGCCACCATTCTGATGCAAGGCTTAAGGCACGTTGCCTGGCACGAAACTTCTATGGATTGTTACAGAGAGACGGAACATTAAAATCAGTTAAATACCCTAGTGCTGTGAAACACTCGCAAATGCCTATAGATCATGCTGTTAATGTTCATTAAGAATAATTCACAACGGCTAAATCTTAGATGAGTCACTTACATGAGAGAAAAGTTTTAGCCCTTATAAAAAACACACATGAAACGCCTCCCCCCACACCTTTTAAAAATATGTTCTGCCATTCCTCAAAAGAACAAAAATAAAGGAGATACCATAAAGCATTAATCACATACCACTACTGTTGAGAGAGAAAGAGAGAAACTTAATAGCTACAGAAGGCAAGCTCTGAGACAGGGACTGTCTTTTTGTTCTGGGTCTGTATAGCGCTTAGCACAATGGAATGCTCTAGGAACCTGCTCCCTGGGGTTCCTAGGAGCTACCACAATGCTAATAAATAATAATATGGAATGGAGGATTGACCTGCCTAGACACTGCAGGAATTCCCCAGCACTGATGAGACCGCGCACATATGGCATTTTGCAGGTTCAAGTCATACCTTCAACATTCTTTGCACATTTTCTGTGTAATTTCAAAATACACGTCTGTATTAGTTAGGTGAGCTGCTAAAAGCTGCAACTTCCACTTACATGTATGTGAAATGTGGAGCAACTTCATGGCTTTATTTTGCAACATATATAAGTATTACGCATAGATAATATTTTGCAATCTACATTATGAAAATGCAGCATATTACAAAAGGCTGTATGTACTGTATATAAACACACTTATGTACACGGCAAACAGAATCATCATTAACTTACCTGCATTGCACAATCAATAGCCTACCTAGTAGTTAAAACATGTATTTAAAGCCACTCAGGAAACATTTAAAGAATGCTGACAGGCTCATCTGCACCCACAGAAAAACCCCTCTGATATATACACCATATTGAAAATGTGTTAACAACAATACCAAGGTGTTCGAGGCCAGGATGGACATGACATTTGCTTTTCTGAAACTTATTCTAAATCCATGCTGCAGACTGTTTGGAGACTAGGCTACAACAAGCTTTGGCTAGCACGGCTGTCAGGGGGAAAAAAAAGAGTCATTGGCCACATGCTACCAATAAACAGTTTTGCAATATTGTGATGATGTCTAATGTCTCGGCTCCTCCATGGAGCCCACCGACTTCCACAGGAGTTACATATGCTCAGACCGCTGATTTAGGTGCCAAAATATAGGCACCCAGAAATGTTTGGCCATTCTCTTTTTGACCTTGCAAATTGCCATTTACACCTGCAGAGTGTTTCCTTCCACTGATGGTATAAAAGGCTCGTGGACCCTTTGGGAGGAATCACGTTTCCGTGCTCTCTCCTATAGGCCACTTGGTAGAATGATGGATTATTACAAAAAGCAAAGCCATGCTCAGCAATCAGCTCATCCTTTGTTGTTAAGTGTTCCAATACCTTGCTCGTCACTTAAGCCCAGCTGTCCTGAGTTGTTCCTCCCCCAGGCAAACACAGCTCCGGAGAGAGACAGGGCAAAGCTGTGAGCTCCGCCGGCAGCAACCTGAGCCAAGGGGATCCCATCGAGAGATGTGACGCGCTGCGGGCTGGTTTGAGAGGGGCATTCTTTACCCAGGCCCAGCTGGCCATAGTTGTTCTGTCCCCATGTGAAGAACTGGCCGTCTGGAATGAAGATGGACAACTGAAGTTAGTAAGTAAAATCTGCCCAACATCAAAACAAATCTGATAAGCTTGAATAAGAAACAATGCTTTGGGCTTCAGTGCTGCTGAAGGCAGGAGTGGTGACAAAGACGCCACTGGCTACAAAAATGTGCACTATGGAGCTACCAGGTAAAATAATAAATAAAGTGTGTGATTGAATTAGGAGATTCAGCAGATATTATGGTAAAACAGACAGCGGATTGACAGAGCGGAAAACTACTATGGCTTACACACCGCCAAATAGAAAAAGGCACATGTTCTGCATGCTGAAGAGAAGCACCCAGGAATGCTTTTCCCACTGTCACAACGACTCTAATCATGCACTTTGTTTTGTTTTGTTTTTTTACACAGAGACTGAAAGACTTAAAAAAAATGTCAGCTGCCCTACAACAGTTAGACAGCTGGTTTGCTGAGACCATCACTTTTCTTTCTGACCAGAATTCTCTCCTCATTTCCTTGGGCTCCCTCCACCCGCTTGTGGTCTCCAGCCGTTTTCTATAGTCTTCTACTTTGATTGCAAGCTCCTTGGGCAGCGCTGTCTCTGTGTTATGTGAGCATGCAGAGCGTAGCACCATGGGGCCCTGGCCTCTAAGCACGACCACAACACAAATAATATTATCATTAACAACACAGATTGAACGTGACAGTACCTGCCGCGAGAGCTAGGCAATGCCAATTGCCACAGGAAACCTGCAGTATCGTCTGTTGGTTCAATTTCTTTATTAACCTAAAGAGGAAAGGTTATTTTAAAAAGTAACCACACACACAATGCTATTAGACAGAACAAGGAGCAATGGTCTCAAGTTGCAGTGGGGGAGGTTTAGGTTGGATATTAGGAAAAACTTTTTCACTAGAAGGGTGGTGAAGCACTGGAATGGGTTACCTAGGGAGGTGGTGGAATCTCCTTCCTTGGAGGTTTTTAAGGTCAGGCTTGACAAAGCCCTGGCTGGGATGATTTAGTTGGGGATTGGTCCTGCTTTGAGCAGGGGCTTGGACTAGATGACCTCCTGAGGTCCCTTCCAACTCTGATATTCTATGATTCTATTATTAGAGTCCATCACATCTTGCCATCACACGTGCTCATTCTAACCCAAAACCAATATTTTACCTGCAACATGTGTTTCCCCTAAAGCGATATATAGTTCTAATTTTGAGGAGATTTGAATTGGCCCTGTCAACACTGGTTCTCCACTTGCGAAGTAACTCCCTGCTCTCCATGTGTCAGTATATAATGCCTGCATCTGTAACTTTCACTCTATGCATCTGAAGAAGTGAGGTTTTTACCCACGAAAGCTTATGCCCAAATAAATCTGTTAGTCTTTAAGGTGCCACCAGACTCCTTGTTGTTTTTGAGGAGATTACAGTTACACCCATTCGGGTTACAAAGCAGTGGAGCGGCTAAAAACACCCCTGGACAGTAGAGTAACACCACAGACTTCAACTAGCTTTAATAGAGCCAAGCAAACGTTTTCAGTACAGCTGAGCTCTATCATTTGTAAATTACTTAGAACAGCTGGTTCGCAGTGTCTATAGTGCTAGCCTCTGTCAAGCAACTGGTGTTTGCTAGTGTCAATGGGTGGGATGTGCAGTTTCTTTCTGTTTACTAGCTTAAGGTCTTGCATGGAGAATGGCATAAGGCTCATAAGGTGCAGTTATTTCTTTGAAACACTCAGAAAATGGCACTGAGGGGGTTTCCATTTTTGCTTAAAAGATTTTTGTATAACTCTGCTCAATTCACAAGAGATGTTTTCCTAGCAGCCAGTACTGTAGAGTCAACCTGACATCTGTGAGCCAAGCTGGATTCCTTCAGATCATGTATCATCAAGATTCTGAAACTGGAACTTGGTTAACAGTTTTGCTCATGATGCACAACCTAGAAGAGCTTTCAAGGTTCCTCTTCCATCTCTGTATTGGCTCTGCCAGGCTACCAGGAACAAGTAACAGAGAAAGCATATATCTGCCCCTAAAGTAAGGCATTCTGACTCAATAGGTTCAGGGACTAAGTAGCTGGATTAAGGTGATGTTTTTCATCATTTTTCAGATGATACCAAAGCTTATTATGCTTTTTAAGACTTTCAGCACTTTGAAATGATAGGAACAAATCAGATTAAACAAATGTCAAAAACGTCAGCACTAGCTAAAGATTTCTGAGTAATATTAACTACAGTGCTGATATGGGCAGTTTCATAGTTCCTTATTGAACTGTGATGTGCCAAAAACTCAACTAAGTAAAATGAGTGAATAGGCAACGCTGCATGAGGTTTTCAAAATCATGGTGCTCATTCGTACATCCAAGTTTACTTCTCTAATCTTGAAAGACAGATCCCATAGCACAAGAATTTTTAGGGAGTAAGAGGGTGGTTGGGTGCCAATCAGCATTTTCATTGCATCCCAACTCCCCCCCACTTCTCATACAAAGTTCTAAAATATTATAGCATCAGAAAAATAAGTATCTGCTAATTTACGCCCCATTTTTCCTCCTGAGAAACCAGAGTGTAAGGTCCATTTCGTCTGTGATAGCGTAGTATAATGCATCGGATTGTGCAGCAGAACTTAACAAAAGCTCATTTCTGGACCAAAAGGGACGAATGACTTGCAAGGCTCCTTCGCTTTTAGTTTTTATTTTGTTTAAAATTTCCCAGGAATTGATTGGTGTATATTACCACACACACACACACAAAAAAAAGAAAAGTGAAAAATCAGTGCAAAAAATTAACTTCTGTTTTCAGGGTCAAAATCGGGGTTACTAGGGAAGGATGAGAGGACAGAAAAAAAGGCAATAGAGAAAGTAGGAATATTTCTCACCCAGAAGGCGAGATGGTGGCTCGGTAACCTGGGCGGCCCATGTTACTGAGTCGCCATCTCTCCTACTGGAGAAAGCAACTGGGTCCAGGGAGTTCCGGTCCTTCTTTTATGAGTACTTGAGCACACGTCTATACATGTGCATGCGTATCTTCCACTACATTGCCTCACTTTGACAGTCTTGCATTTACACTTAGACTAAACCATAATTAACAGAAATAATGTAATGTATTGGATTTTCTTAACTTAATCCATATTTTCATGTACTTGAGTGGTTCAAAATTCATTGGGGGGGGGAGGGGGGAGAGAGAAGGGAAGAAATCAGTGAAAACCAAATAGCTTTTGTAAAACCTGAGATTTTTTCCAGTAAAAACCAAAACCAAAGGGCCTTGATGACTTGATAAGCAGAACATGGATGGGGAGAAAAGTCCTGCCTTTATTACTCTTAAAACAAGGAGGGCCCACTGAAGTTAATGAAAAGACTCACACAGACCCAGGAAGAAGAACTAGAAGATCTAGCTTTATACATTGCATGTGAAAACTTTAGCATTTGGTTCCTGTAAACGTTACCTTGGTACTGCCACAGACTCTTCTGTAGTAGTGACTCCCAGCTGTCCATCACTACCTGCGCCCCAGGCAAAGAGCTGGCCCTGGTCACTGAGTGCCACACTGTGAGACTCTCCGCAGGCAACGTGGACTATGTGCTGATCTGCCAATGCTCCAATTTGCTCTGAGGAAGACAGGAAACCCCCTAAGCAATAGGGCATCTCTCATATGTATGCATGGACATTACAGCCCTGTACATACACTACATACACTTGGGTATAAAGAAGACATGTGTTTATACAGGACCTAGCACAATGGAATCCCGGGCTTGGTTGGGAAGTCCACTATGCACAACTAGAATACAAACGATGACACAAAAACTGAATTACCCTTCTGTTTATGGTGCTTACCTGCCCCCCATCACCCATGGTATCGGATCACCTCACAACCTTTAATGTATTTCTTCTGCACTGTTTCACAGGCATGCTGCATTTGTGACCAACACCCACACTGCAGCAGAGAGAGACAGAGTTTCCGAAGAGCTCGTAACTAGCAGCTTCTACTGTGGCACGTATCACCCAATTTTCAGGGGAGCTCAGTACTCAACGTGCTGGGCTATCTTGAAAGTCTGGCCGAGACTGTGGCTGCTGAGATTTTTGAAAGTCTAGCCTGATGTAGTGTGCGAGTAATGTGCATCAAAGCAAGTGTAATTAAGGTACAGGTGCAGGGCATGTTGCAGCTAAGTATTTAGGGAGCTAATAAAGCGAGTTAGTCATGAACTGGACTGTCCCTGTCTGAGACTGTCTCACTCAGCTCTCTTGTGAGGAATCAGTGAGTGACCTAGCAGGCCCCTCCAAAACTCCTCACTCCTTCCTTCCCTACTTCACCCATCTTCCTAATGCAAGCTCCACTGCTCACCTCTCTTCCCTACTCATCTCTTGGGACAGTACCCAGCTTACCAAAACTGAGCTGCTAGAATATCACATAGTACCAAGACTGAACCAGGCATAAATCAATCAACCCAATTAAATTACTACAAATGATAACACTCTCTCATGTCTGCATTAAACAGTGAGTACATCAAGAGATTTTACAGAGGAGTAAAAGTCAGTCACCCTGCCATAAGAATATTGTCTGCAATTAATTTTCACTACTAAGTCACTCTATGTATCTGAAATAGCTTTCATGTTATTGTAGCATCAGCGATCACGGCACTTTCATTACAAGGGTGTTTTTTTTAAGTGCTTACTTAATTAAATGAAAATTCCTGTCTTGCAATAAGCTGGCACACTATTTGGTAGCAAAACTTTCCCACCAAATCAAAATTATTTTTAATTAGACAAAAATTAAATACAGATGGAGGTTTCAGACTGGACCAAAAAAGCTTTTCTCTGTCACATGCAGGCAAAGGATTCATTTTCATAAGAAAACCAGGTTGCCTACAGCAGGAGAGGGAAGGGAGGTGAGATTAAATTCTATGAAAATAGTGATCGGCGCTAAGTAACTAAGGCCTGGTCTACACTACGGGATTAATTCGGATTTAGAAGCGTTAATTCGAATTAACCGTTCACCCGTCCACACTACAGAGCCATTTAGTTCGAATTAAAGGGCGCTTTAAATCGATTTCTGTACTCCACCTCGACGAACGGAGTAGCGCCAAAATCGATTTTGTTAATTTGAATTAGGGTTAGTGTGGCCGCACACCACCGAAATAATGTGGTTAAAATAAATGGGGTAGTGTGGCCGCACACCACCGAATTAATGTGGTTAAAAACCGAATTAATGTGCTTAGTGTGGCCGCGCACAATCGAATTTATACAACCTGTTTCCCAAATTCGAATTATCTAAATTCGGATTAATCCCGTAGTGTAGACATACCCTTAGTTTCTGTAATGGTAACTTTTTCTACCTAATTTAAGATTTTCACCGTCTCACATAACAGTAAAGGTGGACACACCTAGCTCAGGACCCAGTTGTCAAGAGCAGCCATGTAAGTTACACACACAAGTCCAAGGTTTGGGCAGTTCCGTGCCCAACTACAGCACTCTGTGGCCTGTTTTGTGCTATTTGTGTATGTGATTTAGGTGGCCTGTTTTTACAGGCAGGCTCCAAGCAACCAGCTGCTGCCTGGGGGTACCATGGATGGTAAAAATAGGTCATTCATGAGCACAGCAGTAACACACTGAAAGACTGATTTTGGTTCTAGTTCTAGCAGTCTCTTCCTTTTAGTGGCCAGACAATTAAAAGAGGATGTTAGAGCATCTTTAAGCTCAACAGGTAGCATTACTGCTTTAGGATCTGAAAGTCCCCAATTAAAATCCCCAGCTGGAAAGGAATCTTCACAAGAAAACAGAGTGAAGAAAGGTCCAATAAAAACATTCCTTCCATTCATGAGTAACTCGCTTTGTTACCTTCTTAACTATAAACTGCAGCCCACCTCTCATGTTACCTTAATTGGGCTTGCTATGATGCACTTACCCATCTGCTATTACAGGCTGTGCAAGGTCTATTCAATATATTCATCACAAACCCTCAGTCTCAGCCTTTCCCAAGTCTGTTCTCTGCACATAATGCTCTGCTCATACCCAAGAGCGCCAAAGGCACAGCCCATATGCTCTGTATTAGCTACATCCTCTTCTGATTGGAACAGAAGTTTAAGCCACACACACACAGAGCTACTACGTGCAATGCACCATGCTAAAGAATCTACTGCTTCCTTGTTAAACAGTACAATGTGTTACAGGCAACGGCAAATACTTCCCTAACCCATCCTCCATCACCCCCTCACAGAGTGTAGAGGACAGACAGTTTAAATGTCTGATGCATGTTTACAGGTTCCCATAGGCAATGGCATTCGATACTTGGATGTCAGGAACAGGCATTACTGGACTGAAAATATGCAGAGGAGAAGGGTGTGGCTAGTGCTTTTTATTCCCACTACCTTGTTTTTACCATATTTGCTGGAGAATCAGAGGCCAAGCTGAGACAGTTTAATGCACAAGGGAATTCACAAAGTAAAATGGTGTGAATCCTTAGAGAATGGGAAAGTGTTTAAATATCAAACCAATTACGTTAAAGAGTCAACCTCATCTGACAGCTCTGTAACTCCAAACTGAAAGTGTTTATAGAAAACACACCCAGTCACAACTAGGGTTACCATTCGTCCAGATTTACCCGGACATGTCCTGCTTTTTGTATTAAAAATAGCGTCCGGGGGGGAATTTGTAAATCACTAAAAATGTCCGGGATTTCCC
>NW_020665140.1:6253751-6275314 GCF_002925995.2 Terrapene triunguis
GATATAGCTGTAAAACTCATCTGAAAAGTTTTCAAAATAAATCACTTTAAAAATGTATAGTGTGTACCTTCTAAAAATGAAACCTACATCTATCTCTGAGTTGTGAAGAATATGTACTAGGTTATAACAACCATCAAGAATGCACTTTGATGTAGAAATCCATGATTAAATCGAGTCTTCCCGACTAGTGATTTAAATCATGATTTAAAATCAATTTGATTTAAATCAAATCCACCCTGATTGTCTGCATGCAAGATAAAACCACTGCACCATTAATCAGGCCTTCTTTTTCCAACACATTTCCTAGTCAGGTGGTGTTCCCTTTCCAGACACAAGAGGCACCCTTTGACATTTGCAAGACAGGTTTTCACCAGATGATTTATTATACATATAGTACATATCGCACCATAAGCAAGCCTAGTACTGCACAAGTTACCCCAAGATCATGCCATCTAAATGTAACAAATATTATGTACTGAGGCTGCACTGGCAAAATTCGGATCCAGAATTCTCCACTGATGGTGACAACTGGTGGAAGCTGCAGCATAGACAAGGTGGAGGCTTTTCCACCACAGTGGTGTGACCTCCTCGCTGAGACACCACACCTCCTCCAAGGCTTGACAGTAGCAGCTTTACACTGAATATTAGGGGAAACGACCAGCTTACTGCCTGAGGGCGATGAGTACTGCTCATGGTATATCTGACAGCCAGTGTTACACAGGGCGTGTATGGTCCCATACAACGCCCACACACCACACCAAGAGAGTATTAAGGTTGCAACTCGAAGCGCTCAAAAGGCAGGAAATGCCGAAGTTGGCCAGTGCAACTCATTTTGCCTCCTTGCACATAAGCATTATGACCATGTTTAATTACACGATCAGATGCCACTCACTCCCCAAGGGTCCTGCAGAAATAACAGCACATGACTGCACAGCAACATAGACACAATAAAAAATACACAATAAAAAAAAAGTTGTGTGTGGGGGTCAGGGACTCCAACAAAACAAGGCTGGGAAGCAGAGGGTTACACTGTCTCCATAACACACACTAACTTTTAAATCAAATCCCATTTTCAAAGTACCTGGTGGGACGAGTCCCCATACATGTCACCCTCCCCCCAGCACGTCTTTGGAGAATGCCACCTCCCCTCACCCATGCACATATGAAGTCACTCTATTTTAAGGCTGACAGCAACCACACACAGTGACTCAGCCAATTAGAAAAGTAACCTTTGCAGTGCAGAACATGGAGGTGGTTGTGCTGGTCTGAGTCACAGCAGCGTGGATGAAGTCAAATCACAGTGATTCAGGATCTGTGGATTTTGTTCCAGAAAGAACTGGATAATTCAAATATAAAGATTATTTTATAGCCAAGAAGAAAACCTAGTTCCCATCTCCCCGGTCATCAAGGCAGTAAGCAGCAGAATCCCTAGCTGACAACAGAAAAAACACTGCTCGGTTAAGTGAGTAGGGTTGCCAGGTGTCCAGTTTTTGACTAAAAGTCCGGTTGGCGGCACAGCGGGGCTAAGGAAGAGAGGCTCCCTGCCTGCCCTGGCTCCTCATGGCTCCCAAAGCAGCCAGGATGTCTGCTTCCTAGGTGCAGGGGCAGTCAGGGAGGCTCCGCGCTGCCCCCGCCCTAAGCGGCGGCTCCGCAGCTCCCTTTGACCAGGAACTGCAGATCCCCCTGACCCCTCCACCTAGGAGCTGGACATGCTGGCCACTTCTGGGAGCCGCCTGAGGTAAGCGCTGCCCAGCTGGAGCCCGCACCCTGAACCCCTCCCACACCCTAACTCCCTGCCCCAGCCCTGAGCCCCCTCCAGCACCCAAACTCCCTCCCAAAGCCCACACCCCTCACCTCCTCCCACACCACAAGCCTCTGCCTCAGCCCAGAGTCCCCTCCCGCACCCAAATCCCTCCCGGCGCCTGCACCCCAAGCCCCTGTCCCAGCCCTGAGCCCCCTCCTCCACCCCAAACCCCTCATCCCTGGCCCCACCCCAGAGCCCGCACCCCCAGCCAGAGCCCTCCCACCCTCCCACACTTCAACCCCCTGACCCAGCCTGGTGAAAGGGGGTAAGGGTGGGGGAGAGTGACCGATGGAGAGAGTGAACGATGGAGAGAGTGGGGGTTGGGCCTCTGAGAAGGGGCATGGCCTCAGGGAAGGGCAGGACAGGGGGTGGAGGAAGAATGTTCGGTTTTGTGTGATTAGGAAGTTGGCAACCCTATAAGTGACTAGGGTAATGAAGGAGTGAAACACTCTACTCTGGCTGCTTCTGGGAAAGGTTTGGTTGACTCACTGAGGCAGGTGGCTCATTACCTGTGGATGCAAGGGAGATGGGGACTGGCTCTGGGGGGGAAGCGAGGGTCATTTAGGATATGGGCTGAGCAGCTTGAGAGAGGAATCCTGGGAGCAGCCAAGTCTGGGGAAGTTTGAGCCTATTTATTTATGTTCCCTGATTGTTGTTTTGTTTGTTAATAAAGCCAAAACTCAAATGGGGTAGTTACTAAAAACAACACTGGCGAGTCAGGCAATTCAGAATTAAATTTAAAAGTAAATGTTTTCAAACTAAGGCACGTTGTAGTTCAAAGCACCAGGCAGCCCAGTGTTTACTCAGTGAAGGTACTAACAGCAACCTTAACTTTGCCCTTTAGCTCTCTCTGTTCTCTGCTTAAGGGAGATCAAAGAAAGAAAGATCACATGAAAGAAACGTAGCAATTCCCTATTCTATTGCACAATGAGTTATAATAATACGGTATTGTGTTGCAAGATGATCTAGTAACACCACTTAGTTCTTATAAGGTCAATGGGTTCTTTCCACAGGTGTTGGGTGAAAAGCGCTATGTGGCCTGGACCAATCATTCACCGGCATTTCATCACAGCACTTTACAAAAGGTGGGCAAGTGTCAACAGCAGATCACAAATCTCCAGAGAATGAGGGCTTGGTGTATTAAATATGAACTTTTAGCTGGCATCCCACCACCAACCTTCTCATCAGGAGCTTCCGACAGATGCTTCTGCACCTTCTCATAATGGCCCCATTTCTGCAGTACACAGAAGCCTGTGCTTTAAGCCTCATTGAAGTCAACTGAGTTTAAAATATGCTTAGACACCCTGCTGAATTGGCGCCTGTAAGACTGGAGCAGGTAACACAACAGTTCAATTGATTGTAATCGAAAGGGCTCAAAGGGAAAAATCTACCAAGAACTCTCTCTCCTCATCACACTCTGATCACCTCTCCGTGGTTTGTCAGCATCACCCACATCATCTGATCAGTTGTGGTCTCTACCATTGTGTTATCTACAAATATAATTGGTAGCTCCTCAGTTTGTTATTTCTAACATCTGTAAATCAACATTCTCGCTAATAGTGCTGTAAATACCAACACAACTTTAGGACACTCCCTGCGTTTACAAACTAATAACCATTTCCTTGGCTGATTAAATGCCAATGGACTTCTTAGCCTAAAAAGGAGAGAGGAGGTTAAGTTTAATTTTATTGCAAGCATGTTTTAGTCCATCCTAATCAGTTTTTCTTCACTTTCCCCATTCCTTTATCTTCTCTCCCAACCCCATCTTAGAAGACAACAAGGCTCTTGTTATCCCCCCAAATAACTGAAACATGGCATTTGTTCTTCTGAACAGCATTACGAGTGAAGGCCTTTAGATTGCATGCTCTTTGGAACGGATCTCCCAATACGACTGTACAGTGCTTGGAACAACAGGGCCACCTATCTTGACTGGGGTCACTGGACACTACCATAACACAATCAACTCATTTCGGGAGCACACTGCGTGTTATACTAACCTTCTGTTTCTGCCCAAATAGCTAAAAGACTGGTAGTTGAACAGACCATTTCATCTCCCCTCCCACAACAATCCCCAATATCAGTCATTAGCCTGCCATTCGATAACATCATTTGGACCTGATGAGGAGACTGACATTGCTGATCCCAGCATTGGCCATGCCTGATCAAAACAGGCATACAAATTCCGGAAGCCTCGATGGAATTTCTAGAAGGCAAGGTAGGGTCTGTTCCAATTTGAACTGGAGTCTCTTGTGGGCAAAGACTCGGAATCAGCTATTGAGAACAATATCAATGCTGAATGCCAAACTTTCGGCGATAAAGTTCTAGCCGCTACAAAGAAATACAAAGCTTGGGATTTCATCAACAATTCCTTCCTGGTCGGTCATCTGATGCAACCAGACTATATCAGGAATTTAAATCTGCCAAGAAGGAACAAGAGGGTTTCAACAAAAGTAGAGACAAGAGCAACGGAAAAAAACTGTCTTCACACATTGCGATCACAAAACCTGGCAAACTAGTCAGAGACTGAGTGGATATTCCAGTCTGGGCAAGAAGGGACACCCAGTCACAGCAAACTCCGTTGCAGCTCAGCTGGTGGCCAATGGAAGAGCTCCTAATCAAGACAAAAGTTTTCAGCCATGCAGTTCAAATGATGGTTGCGGAGAGGTAGCAGCTCTACGTGTGAACACAAACCTGATGACTCCTTTCACTGGTCAAGATCAAGATCACACATCAACTGCAGACTACCCAAGGCTCCTGGTGACATCCACAAGTTTATCCAATCATCAAAAGCAGGCTGCTTCGATTTCTGAATTGTTGTACTCAGGATCCCAAAAGTCTGGTGCAGAGCAAAGGTCATAGCTGTTCCCAAGCCAGGGAAATCATGGATAAACCCGAAGAGCTACTGACAAATTTCTCTGCTGTGTGTTACCTATTAACTGATAGATACACTAATCCTGATGTGGAATAATACGGTAGTCAATCTCAAGGCTTGTCTACACTTCCCGCCGGATCGGCGGGTAGCGATCGATCCAGCAGGGTCGATTTATAGTGCTCTCCTGTCGACTCCAGTACTCCACCAGAATGAGAAGCGCAAGTGGAGTCGACAGGAGAGCATCAGCTGTCGACTTACCACAGTGAAGACACCGCGGTAAATAGATCTAAGTACGTCGACTTCAGCTACGCTATTCACATAGCTGAAGTTGCGTATGTTAGATCGACCCCGCACGGTCGTGTAGACAAGCCCTCAGCTGCCTTGCATTCAGGCTGGATTCAGCGGGGACAACGCATGCAAGATCAGGTACGTTGTCTGACTCAAGACACAGAAAATGCGTTTGAGTCAGGAAAGAAAGGTAGTGTAGTCTTTATCTGATGGCAGCCCATGACACTGTGTGGCACATCGGACTGACTGCCAAGCTCCTGTAAGTTATTCTTTCTTGGCCGATGGTGCGGCTCATTTGAGAAATTACTAGTAACTGAAGATTCATTCTGCAAGTTGGGAAAAAAATCAGTCACCTTAAAAAGTCTCTGTAATGGCCTTCCACAAAGGCCAGTTTTGGCTCCCTTTTTGTTCAATATATACTCATGCAACCTTCCTGAAATGCAGGCCCGGAAGTATGCGTGTGCTGATGACATTTGTATTGCTGACACTGGAAATGATTTCCATAGCACTGAAGGGAATCTCAGCCAAAACACGGTATTTTGACCACTTATTTCCAACAATGAAGACTAATCCTTTGTGAAAACAAGGCGGTACCAACTGCTTTCCATCTAAACAATCGTCTTGCCAATCAACCCATCTATATTGGTGTACAAGGATGGTTATTGTCATTCCAACCAGTTGTCACATACTTGGGAGTAAAACTAACCGTAGCCTGACATACCAGCCCCACCTGGAACACCTGAAAATGAAGGTCTCTTCTCATACTGCCTTGATATGAAAACTGTCAGGAATTTCCTGCAAAGAAGACCCTTTGGGCCTTCGTACCTCTGCTTTGGCCCTGCTGTTTGCTCCAAATGAATACTGCTCTGCGGTTTGGGGGTAAAGAGTCACCGCACACAGCTTAATCAACAAAGAGTTGAAGTCAGCCACTAGTAATGGATGCTTGAATTATTCACCAACCTCCAGCCTGTATGTGCTAGCACACGTAGCTCCGCCAGACCTTCAACGAAGATGCCATTCCTGTTAAGTCTGCCTGGAGAACTGCGACAGCTGAAACCGACCTTTTACAGCTCCGGATGACCGACAGCCCATTTTTCAGACAGAAAACGACACACAGCATCAACTCAAAAGTCCACTCATATTCAAAGGAGGAATCCCATCCCTGCAGACCGGGGTGTGACGCTATGGCTGATCTCTCAACATCCTTTCCTATGGCAGCTCACACACTCTTAGACAACAGGGTTACTGGCCCTTTCCCGTGCATGGATGATCAGCACTGGCCAGGGAGCTGAAAGCTATGCTCTTATTGAGTAGCAGCATCAGTGGGAAAAAGAGAGTAACACACTAAGTAAATTCAGGAGTCCATCTCTGCACCCACCTCCTTCTCCACTTGATCACAGATTAACAAACTACTCTCTAGCTCAACCAGAGTTGCTGCAATTATATACCAGATTGGCCTTTCTTCCTCTCCACATTGTGATTGTGGGGCAGCATCACAGACAATAACTCATCTGATAGAAGAGTGCCCAACTTGGCATTTGGAGGGCAGTTTACAACACCTACCCTCCCTTGATACAGAGACTATCCTCTGGTCGTTCAGCTCGAATGTCTGCATCTGAGAAGAAGAAAACTGTCCTGTATTCTCAGCCGCCCCAAACACCAAGTGAGCTTAAACTTTACACCAGAGTATAATCCCCTGGAACTTGCGAGGCTTCCTCTTCCCTATATCCATCCAATGGCCACGCTTTACAATTCCCAAATTCGAGGCCCACCTTTTAATGCTTCTGGAGAGGAAAGGTGACAGAGAAAGAGAACAGGAAGTTTCATTGGAACCGAAACTTCATGCAACAAACTCTTCCGGCAGCCAGATTTGGTCTTTTAAGACGCAGGTACATTCATGGCAGAAGCCCAATTCACCACTAGTACGGCTCAGTTAGCTGCATCAACAATGTAAGGTGCAGTGCAGCAAGGGCTTTGGTATTTTTACTAGTGTCATCTGAACTGCAATCGAAGGGAAAGGGAAACAGATACAAATAAAATGTTGCATCATGAAGTAACAATTTTTGACATGGGGAGGAAAGAGAGAAATGGAAATAAAAAAAAAAAAGGTAAGACAGCGGCAACTGTCCTGGGGCATGTTGTGATCACCAGAGGAGCTCCAGACTCCAGCAAATCAAGGCTGGCGACTGCCAGGCAATGGGGCCTCAACTTCTGCTGTCTTCTTTCATCCAAGGCATTCTAATGATGCTTATCTGCCTATATGTCATGTGTCCCACTTCACACTGAACATGGCCAAGTCAGCAGCTATAGATGTAGCTGACTGTCATGAAGGTGAAGTTTCCTCGTGGCCACACATGGCTGCCTGGTCTTCAGATATGCCCGGCCCTTGGGAATGTTATGAGCATTCTCAATGCCTCATTGACAGCGCAGAGACAGGTTGGTTCTCTCGCAGCTGACAACCAGCCAGAGATGTTCTTAAAATGGCCACATGCACATACAAGGCTCCTGAGGACAGGCCATCGGTTGGCAGAAGAAAGGCCTGTTGGGATAAACACTCTCCCTTCCCACGTGGGTAAGGCTAAGATTTTGTTATGCATATTTTTAGTAAAAGTCATGGACAGGTCATGGGCAATAAAAAAAAATTCACGGAAGCCCGTGACCTATTGGTGACTTTTACTAAAACGATTCATGACAAAATGGGGAGCTGCAGGGGGCCTTCTGCCACGGCTCGGAGCTCAGGGGGCCCCCACCATATCTGGCGGCAGGAGTACACCGCAGTTCTCAGCCGCCACAGGCGGTGGGGGGACCCTGCAGCACCCAGGCACCGTGAGCTGAAGTCACGGAGGTCTCTGGAAATCACAGATTCCATGACTTCCACAACCCCCATGACAAAATTGTAGCCTTACACCTGGGCCCTGTGGCATCAGTGGCAGCTCACCACCAGTGATGGGAGCAGAAATCCCACCTCCCCAGCTCTCTTCCGGGGTCAGAGAAGAAGAGCCCAACCCCCAGCAAATGTTTTATTTTTTAGTTA
Source organism: Terrapene triunguis (assembly GCF_002925995.2). NCBI lineage: Eukaryota > Metazoa > Chordata > Testudines > Emydidae > Terrapene > Terrapene triunguis. The sequence continues at coordinate 6,261,750 of NW_020665140.1, forward strand.
TAACTAAATAACTAAGAGGTGGCCAGGAACGGGGGAGCGAGGACAGGTTCCTCTCTCTCCCTCCCACAGCAGTTGCACACGGGGTTAATACAGCCCCTATAAATTGTAGTGACTTCTGATGCCAGCTGGGGAGGGCAAAAGAGAAAGGAACCAATATGAAGCAAGCAGCACTACTCAGGAGGCAGAAAGCATCTCCACCATCCACCACTCCATGATGGGAAAATCAGATCACCTGCCTTGCTTGCCCACTGGTTTTCCCCTGAACAGGCAGGCTCAGTGATCAGCTGCCTTAGCACAGATGCTAGGGTTTACCTGCCTTGAGGGCTGGATGGACATGTAGATTAAAGGGATCAGACATTAACACTAACATCATCTACAGCTTAAAAAAAAAATCAGAAGAGCCTCTGTCCATGTACTTCAGTCATTGCCCAGGAGGGTGTATTATGGTGATTATTGAACACCTTCCCCACAGTATTTGGTATTTATCATTGTGGGCGCCTAGGTACCCAAGCTGAAGGACCATTAGTCTGCTGTAGTATGACAACAAAGAGAACAATGTTCTATGGCAGGGGAGTGGGTCTTAGCTCCGGCACAGGTTAGACAAACCCGTCAGGGATGGTCTAGGTTTCCTTGGTTCTGCCTCAGCATAGGGGGCTGGACTTGACTTCTCGAGGTCCCCTCCAGCCCTGCATTTCTATGATCATTTCTCTTAAAGCTGGTTCCCTCCCACCCAGTGCAATCCAGATCACTTTCACAAATACTGCTCAAGAATATCCTACTCCTAAGAGGGCAGGGGGATTTAAAGCAGCATTTCAGACAGTTACTGATGTTTTAAAATGACTTAAGTAACCCTCAGCCCTGAGATAGACTGATGTCATTTACAGACACTCCGAGTAATATGAGACAGTTCCCTGGTGTGGAGTGGCGTTTACTCTGACCCTGGTTCATGAATCGCTTGGTTAGCTTTAGGGAGATAATTTCACGAGAAAGAGCACTCCAACCAAATTGTTGCTTTAGCAATGATACGCAAGAGAAGGACGTGGTTGTCTGAGGAAGGGTAGGATGTGCAATGAGGCAGTGATTTCACAGCTCCCAGACAGATACAGTATGAAAGCAGCTTTCTGTCTCTGGAACCAGTTAGTTAAAAAAAAAAGGGGGGGGGGATTCTTGCTGTAGTTCTTGTGAATATATTCAGGCTGTTTGGAGAAAACATAAAAATGCTGGACATTCTCATTGCCATGGGGCTAAAGTACAAATGAGTCATAAAAATATCCCAGCTAGAACCTAGGCATTAATGCGGAGTTCAGGAAAACTCCAGTCTTCTCTTGTAAACATAGTAAAGACATTGTGAAGTTCAAGGCTAAGCAAATCAGTAATTGAATAGTGGTTGTTCAGTAGAAAAGCAGTGGCAAAGCATAAAGAAATATGCTCCCCAGCATCAGTGCAGGAGTAAGGCCAGGAAGCGGTAATGATATTACACTAAAGAAACAAAAAGAATAATTTAGTTTTCTTTGTTTGCACAACATTCAAAGGGCATTCTAAGAAGAGTAGAGATGAGTATTTGTAAGCTTCCCTCCCTTGGACAGGTGGTTTAAAGGGTAAGCCAAGAGATAAGACAGAGCAGCCTTTCACAGCTGCACTGCATGTTACCGAAAAGGAGGGAATGCCAGATAGTCTCAGATGCTGCTGGGAACCTTGAATTGGTCTGAGCTTTTTTTGGTTTCCAGAAAGAGACCTTATTTAGAAGGGAGCGGCTGGAGTAAGCCAACTGATTATCTTGACGAGAAAAAGTGCTTTCTTCGTGGTTTGAGTGGAACTGAGGAACTGTAGAATGCAGGTTTACATCCGAGGTTACAGTTGTTGGAGTAATTACCAGGCCTCTGGGACATTTCATGTCTTGCCAGAAAAGAAACAGCAACAAGCAAGTGCCAGGTGGATTACAATTTTCCCCTAACTTGCTAGAATCCCCTATTGCTCCCTTAGCTAAGAGTTAAAACGCGCAGCACTATTTTCTTTATTGTCTCACTGGAAAAACAAAAGGAACATTAATAGGAGTTTATACACTTGGGGGGGGGGGGGGACTAGGGTAAAGGGACAAATGATGCCAAAGTTAAACAATCAATAATGGGAATGTTTACTTTCATCTTTATGTATCCCATACATTGTTATAGGAGGGGCACGTTTTACAAGAAGGTTGCTCAAGTAAAAGTATGTTGTGTTTGTGTATGATGACCTGCAGCTGTCCTTACAGGGGTAAAGGGGTTGGACTGTTTTCTGAAGGGAGGTTAACGTTTTCTATGGTAGCAGAAGAGATATTTCTGACCACTTAAGATATTTTTCCATCTGCAAGCTCTGATTCTTAACAAGTTTAGTGGTCCCAAAATGGTTTGTGCTGCTCTGCTCAGGTTTCCCTCGCCCAGAAAGGTCATGCAGGACAAGACCATAAAGGAGGAGCATCCTCTGATTTTACAACTGATTTTACAACTGACTCCTAAAAGCAGAACCGCTGTGTTTCTGCTGCAGAGAGTGCAGAACGGCGAGTCTACAGGGGGACCGTGCGTTATTCCTGGTGCACTGTGGAGTTCTATTCAGCAGTGCGGAGGAGATGCCAGAGGGCTTGGAGGTGGGGCAGATACAAACCAGGAGAGCAGATCTGCCACAGGCCTAAGGAAGTGCACTCCTGCAGCTCTGAGCTGTGCTGACATTTCCTGTGTAGGCTGGGGGAAGAATCTTCCACATTCCCTTTAGCTCCCTCATGAAAAGCCTCTTCACTCAGGCTGCATGGGCAGGAGCACCAAGCCCAGCGGGTCACTGGTGCTTAAACTGCCTTTATTTCCTCTCTTTCCTGTTTCAGTTTGTTTTTCTGCAAACAAGAAAGGAAACCGAGGGGGGGAGAGGGGAGCCCAGCTGCAAACCAACGACCCTCTCAATTGTGCCACTGCTGCCATCCTGCCGAGCGGCTCTCCACCTTACCCCACTGCTCACCCAGTCCGTACTGTCACCAACCCCGCCTTGCCCCCAGGCACCGCTTCCCATCTCCCGGGGCTGCTTCCAGTGAGTGCAAGGACTCCCGTTCACACTCCTCCCACAGCCCTGGCACAGCTAACCTCTTGCAGCTGGATGAGGAGTTAAGTGGGGACCAAGCATCCGCACAGCCTTTCCATTCAAGATACACATCTGTTAGCAGGCAAGCACTGAGCAAGCACCGAGATTTCCGGGCACAGCTAACTCTGTCCTGGAGTTTAGAATAAGTGCAGTTCAATTTGCAGAGTACAGGCCGTCAGGGACAGAGAAATCCAGGGGATACGGATCATTCTGTGGATATTTCTACAACTCTACAGAATCTTTTTTTTTTTTTAAAGTAAAGCTTAATTACACGTCAAGCCCCCGGGCTGCGCCGATAGCCTACACAATGCAAACTGACACACTGATGCCTTGTCGATCTGCAGCTCTACAGGCAATGGTGGTAAGGGAAGCACGGTTTTCTTTGCTTCCTGTTGCTAGAGGAAAGGTTCAAGCTTCCTTCCTCACCCCCCCCCCACCCCACCTTAACATTACAGGCTCCTTGGGACACGGCCCATTTGAAAAAGTGGGCCCTTGTAGGACGTGAGGACCAAGGACCCACAACGCCAAATGGAGCTGCTGGTACTACACCTCCAGGTACGAGGGAAAAAACCTGAATAAACAGAGCCTGTGTCTTTTAAATGGCTTAGCACACTTCTGGTGCGGCACGAATAATTAGCACGGTGAGCCACTTCACGCTGTTACACAGCATACCGTATATTGGGATGGTGCCCAATTGGTGTGGCCCTAATGAATGGTGAGAACATGGCTTGACATGACTGAACTGCAAAAGAGGATTTGGGGAGCAAAATCTCTCTCTTGCATCAGGCAGATGGCAGAGGTGAAACTGACTGGCTCCATGCTGCGGGTATGATCAGTACTGATCTTTGGGTCAGCAAATATGTCCACTTGAAAGCAAACAACACGTGCAGAACATCCTGAGCGGAGCATGGGCTGACCGGGGCATCTCGACCCTGTTGAAGGACATCACGCAGGGGGCTGAAGTGAATGATTGATAAGGGAGTGAATGTGGGTTAATGTTCAGTTGGCACCACTCTGCGGTCTCCTCCTGAAGTATTAATTAGGTAAAAATTAGTAGCCACACACCCAGACATGTGACTCCTTTGAAGAAAAAGAGTATAAAAATCAAGCAAATTAAATTACTCTTGGGGAATTTCTTAATTGACGCTTAAAGAAGCAACACTGCTAGACAGAGTAGCCAAAACTCTGCTCGTTGGGCTCGAGTAGGACTGTGAGCCAGAGGGGTCTCCAGGCAGCCAGGGCCTGGCCTCGAGACAGACTAGAGGGCTGAGGAGACCGGACCCGGAGAGAAGAAGTTGTCTATAGAATTTGGTAACCACTTTCTCTGTTTGCCAAGCAGGAACTGTGTGAGGCTAGCACAGGGCCTGTTTGTGTATGTTTGTGAAAGAGAGGCTCGCTAAGAGGAATGTATAGCTCTTACTGTATAGTTCTTTAATGTCTAACATAGGAGTTATGTACTTAATGTAACCCTTTACCGCTTGTGTAATTCCTTTGTGAATAAACTGCAGTGTATGCAGGGCTGGCTCCAGCATTTCTGCCGCCCCAAGCAAAACAAACAAACAAACAAAAAATAAATAAATAAAAAGCCGTGATCGCGATCGGCGGCAATTGGAAAAAAAAAAAAGCCTCGCTCAGCGGCGGCAGTTCAGCAGCAGGTCCTTCGCTCCTAGAGGGAGTGAGGGACCTGCCGCCCCCGAATTGCCGCAGGTGCCGCCCCTCTCCCTTGGCCACCCCAAGCACCTGCTTGTTAAGCTGGTGCCTGGAGCCGGCCCTGAGTGTATGCAAGTTAATTACTGTGGACCTTTTGGTAATCTGCTCTACTGGGAGCCACTGAAGATCCATTCGGGGTCGTAGCCCCCTGCTGCCAACACCATACACCCAGCAAGGACCCTTGCCTAGTGCCCCTCAACCTGTTCTGACACTTCCATGCAAAAGCAACTGCTGTTGAAGTGACATGCTCCTTTCGGCAGCCGCACAAGCTGTGGATCATGCTGTACAGCCAAGGTGAGATTGGACTCTAAGGAACCCATGCCAAAGGAGAAAGAGCTTCTACACCCATGGGTGACTCATTTACAAAATTTACAAATTAAGTCTTGGGGAGCACATTTACATCTACTCCAATAAAAAGTAATCATGTGAAGCTGGAGCTGTGTCAGACATTAAACTGGTAACTCTTGGGGGGGAGAGGAGGGGACGGAAGAGAAGAGCACAAAGGGGAGGAAATATACCTTGTCTTTGCAGAGGGTCCTTTCAATGGGGCTCTTCCACTTCTAACTGCCCTGATCTGCCTATTCTGCACAAGCGGTCGAATTAGGGAGAAGGGAGTTTGCAGAAAAGGAGAAATCTCTACAAGTTCTACTCTGACAGCCTATCCCCAGTGGGTCTGATACCACAGACTGGAGGGAGGACCAGAGTCCAGCCTGTCAGACTGGGATTTTACCTGCTGTTCCTGTATGATTTTTGTATTACAGTCACGTGCCTACCTGAGGTGAAAATACACCCGGCCTCTTAACTAACCACTTTCTGAGACCTATTGCATCTCCACATCTCCAGAGTGTGGGACACTCATCCAGGAGGAGCTACCTGAGCACACAGACATCCGACTGTTTGATGTTTAAGGACATTGACAGAAGGCGGCGTTATAAAGTGACCATCTAATTGATCGATGCACAGATGTGGGGCAGGAGAACGCACTAGTCAGCTGGAATTAGGAAAGGGACACAAAGTGGGACATTCAGAAGTGCTCAGCGCTGGTCTAACTCTGCTCGCACTGAAGTTGCTGGTGAAACTCCCATTGATTTAATGGGAGCAAAGTTAGGCTGATGTGCAGCGCTGTTGAAAGTCCCACCCAGACTTTTGCTAAAGAGCAGACGTCACCAAGGGAAGGAACCATCTTGGACGTGATGACAGGATGGCACGATCCCAAAACGCTATTGGAAGGTTTTGATGCAGCAACTGCAAAAAGCTCCCACAGGGCGATAAGGAGGGGGGGATGGGAATCTCCCCTTAGAGATGCAAACTGTTGGGGGCCTGATCCTACCCCCCTGAAGTCACTGAGTTTTTCCTCACTGACTTCAGAAGGCTCAGGACCACCATACGTTTTCCCTGTTCTCTGAGACATCAACGTAGGGCAACGTAAACCTTTCCACATTCCAGGTGGGGCTCGGCAGCTGCCCTTCCAGCCGAGGCTGCTTGGGACACACAACGAATCTGTGTCTATCCTCTGGCCAGCTTGGGTTCAACGGCCTCCTAGGGGACCCTGCCCACTTCTGGGGCTACCCCAGCCAGCCACAAACCCACTGGCACAGCTGGGATCACACACTATTTGCACTGCTGCAGCCACAGCCAGGGTTGTGCCAATAAGCCGGCAGGAGTTTGGATACGTATCGGGCCCTAAAGCCTAGACCAAAGGAGAGTGCAGTAAGGTAACAGCACTGGCTTTAAGCTTAAGCAAAGCAAAGAGCTAGGCTGTGAGGTCCTCTCCCTATGCAGCCCTTTCCAGCAACGCTCAACAACTGGCCACCAGATTTCCCCCGCTGCTTTCCACCCTGCCCCCCGACCACACACATGCAGGTGCTAAGATCGGAAGGGGACGCAAACTTGTTACCCAGTCCCTCCCCCGCCAGCAGTTTGGGACGCCAGCGAGTATACCCACTCCGTAGCTCCCCTCACTTTGAGCAGGGGGTTGGACTAGATGACCTCCTGAGGTCCCTTCCAACCCTGAGATTCTATGATTCTATGAAAGCGAAGCCTTATTTATGGATTCACAGAGAGCAGGACAATAAGCCAGGTCATTTCATTGTCTAGCCATAAAAATTCAGATGGGGGGGGGGGGGGAAGAGGGCAGCCAGAATACCCAGTTCCTATCGCCCCTACTCACAAGTTAAGCTTAGTAACTTAGGCCCTGACCTTGCAGGCAGGTCTCCTGCCGCCAATGGAGCAGCAGGCTGGGAGCCTTCAGGAGCTTTAAAACCACTCTCACCATTCAGACTCTTGTATGTGTATAAAGAAACTAGGAATCTGAGATGGGAAGATGCTTTCCTTTCTTTTCGAGGACTGCGCTCCTGAGCATCCCCAGCTACCTTTCACGAAGTTAGCACTAAACCCTGGAGAGGTGCGACCCAAAGCACTGCTTTGAACGATAGCATGAGCGACACAATGCCTTACAAACGACACCGAAATGCTCTCTGAGAGCATGTGGTTTGGGTTACAGTTTCAAAAGCAATTAAATATTTGAGATAATCAGCAGTAGGTGCAATGGCTCTGGTTACGCTGGAGAGGTGAACTTGGGATCAATCCAAGGGCTTCCTATCCCATCCTCCCAATCCCATGCTGCAGCCTTGGCAAAATCTTTATGGGAAGCCGCATGATCTAGTGGACAGAGCACCATACTTGGAGTCAGGACAGCTGGATTCTATTCCGAATGCAGACACTAGTATGACCCAGGGCAAATCACTTGACCTCTTTGTGTTTCCGTTTTCCCTCCCACCTTTGTCTATTTTGTGAATTTAGACTGAAAACTCTTCTGTACAGTCAGTCTCTTATTATGTCTTCATATAGTACCTTTGCACAGAAGGCCCAAGCAAGATCAGGGTGCCATTATGTGCAACAGCAACACAACTAATCAATAAGATCTGTGGGAAGAAATAGTTGTATGCAGCTGAATAAAAATGACCCAAGTGGGTACTAAGCCACACAAGTGTGTGATTTTTAAATTTTAGTCTCTGATTCTGGGTGGGATTTTCAAAAATGCTGCCGTCACGGAGGAGCACAAGTCCCACTGAAAGTCAGTGGGATTTGTGCTCCTAAGCGAGTTAGGCACTTCTGAAAACCCCATCCTCCATAAATAACAAATTGAAAAATGAGTTTTGCAATAGGACAAGGGAACTCAACCATTTCCAAGTCACCCGCCAACTTTTTTATTTTATTTGGGCCACTCCCCCCTTTACAAAATGAGTGGGGCCCTTTGTTTTCTGTTTTTGTTTTATTTAATTTGTTTTCGGGAACGTATCAGTGTTTATTATTACGACAACAAAAACAGGTCAAAAACCAGTGGAAAAAGCAATTAATAATTTTTCTGGGTAACTATGGGGGTTTATTTTGGTGGCTGGAAAGACTAGGGGGAAAAGTATTCAGTAGATGAATGCTTTGATGAATGGAATTCAATGTGGTTTGCTGTAGAACTAAAACCGAACTCAAAACACAACACCATCCCTCAGTTTAAGAAAACACTATACCTCTAATCCCCAAATAAAACTTTTCATTTCAATAAACAGTTTACTGTTGCAGACTTAGAACTATTAGCCTATAAATATTTACATTGGATAATGGGGCCACACCATTTGCAGTGCACACACTCAACTTCATCCTTGTCTCCTGTTTTTGTTTTTTTAAACTTTTGAATACGTCCTTGTGTTCTGAAACGTATTGTGATACAGATGTTTGTTGTCTTCCCATTTTAGTGTGTCAAAGCTTCAAACCGTTATCTGCTAACAGCTTCAAATGCCTCCGTGGCTGCTACCCGAGCTACTGCGGATAGACTGCTATTTATCCTCACACTACCTCAATCAGAGCTAGCGAGTATGAATGCGTGAGCAGGGCAATCACACCTCTACCTCGCCGGGTAGGAATAGCCTGGACCTGGATTGGGGATGCCTGGGTGGGAAGTGTTGGTTTGGGGTTTGTTTGTTTTTTTAACCGTTTAATATTCTGTTTTCAGTAAAAATCACAGCCAAGAAATCCAGCTCTTTGGAACACACTGGAGTGAGAAAGATATAAAGCAGCTCCAAGCAAACTGGGATGTTACTGTTAGAGAGATCAGTTTTACGAAGGTCTGTCACTCCTTCCAAAAATATAAAGGTCAGGGGATCGACTCACCCTTGTGGGCACATGGGAGGGGAGGGGTTGAGAACCCACAGTTTGTACACACAGGCTCTGCTGGCTAACACAGAATGGGGAGGCAAGTGTGGGGGGGAATACCTTGTTCCAGAGGTGGAGGGACAGGGACAGACTGTGGCACAGATTCTTCTGAGAATCCTGTGAGAGGAGGTGCCTACCCCACACAGGCATAAAAGGGGTTAATCATGTCCTGCCCCAGAAGGAGCAATGGAGGTGAGTCCTTGTGTGAAGCACAGCCAATCAGGGAAGAGTTGTAGGGAGCAACCAATCCGGGCCCAGCAGGCTCAGATAAAAGGGAGCTGCAAGCAGAGTAAGATCAGTTTCTCTCATGGAGCCCAGGGAATAAGGGCGGTGTCACTGAAGGGCTGAGAGAACTAAGCACCTTGGACAGAGCAGCTGCTGGCAGGAACCAGGGAAGCAAGAGGGAGCTCCTGGCTGGCTGCTGGGACTGAGCAGCTGAGTGCCCTGAGGTGAGGATGAAGACGGTGCTGGGGCCATGGGGAAGTGGCCCAGGGAAATAGAGCAGCATTGACGGAGGGCACAGAAGAGCGGCAGGAGACTGCTAGTTACACGGTCCCTGGGACAGCTCGGGTCCCCACTACTCGCCACTGGGGAAGCGGCTGGACTGTTGGACAGCGAAACACAGATGATGACCTAGCCGGAGTCGCAAAAAAGTCACTGCGGTTCTGGGAGCTGAGAGGAGACGTAGGCGGGAACAGAGACAGAGTGCTGGTGTGCAGACCACAGATGTGGGCATCGGCCTCGAGCTAATCCCCAACTCGATCAGGAGGAGGCACCAGTCTGGCGATGAAGGCTGTACCCCATCACACCCTGCTACAGGATTCTCAGAAGACACCCTCTTGTTTCCCACCTGTCTAAAGAAACCCTGCTATCAGCAACTGTGCTAAAAATAGGCTTACTCCCACTAATAGCAATGACCAAGCTTCCATTGATACCACAAGGAGCAGGAGCAGCCCCCAGGGTTGCTCCTAGCAAGATGTCAACCTACACTAATGAGACTGTTGATTCTGGTGAACACAGTAAAGTCTGAGAGGCAGGGGAGAGCACTATAACTAACAGCCCTCCCTTGCTATAACACTAAGAGAAAGCAAGTCACATTTACACAAAGTAGGAAACTTCTGCACCAGATCATCTATGCCCATATTGACGCCTCTACCATTGTGCAATGCTTCGATACGTCATGGTTATTTCTCTCCCCACCCCACCGTTCTATAGCTATAGATTCCAATAACCAAACCCACCTTATTCAGCACCCTAATTCTGTACAACTAAGCAAGCCCGTCAGCTCCATTCATTGTTGAGTCACAAAGAATTCATACAAGAGTTTTCACATGAAGAATCAAACAAACACATGCCCCACCACTGCAGCTGGTGTTTGAAGTATGCAAAAAAAATCCATGTACCTGGCTTGCTTCCCTCTCTCTGATGGCCTAGCTGTCCTTTGGTGTTCAAGCCACAGGTGTAAACTTCTCCATTCTCCAGTAAGAAAACAGAATGGTTTCCTCCACAAGCCACCTCCTTGATGTTTCGGTCGTGAATGAATCCATACACCTGTGGCTCAGGGATGATTGCTTGGAGATTGCTACCTATCCCAGGCTGGCCAAAAGACCAACATCCCCAACATAACATTTTCTCTCTCTTCAGCAAGTCATGTAGCTTTTTTCCTTCCTGGGGAAGAAGAGAAATGAAAAGTGATGAACAAGTGATGCAACCACGTCCTGTTCTCAGAAGGAAGCGGAGCCAACACAAAAATATTTCCTGTCTAATCCCGTCATGTCTGTGTATTTGCTACATGGATTCACCTTTAATCCTTACCAGTAAATAGGGCATTAGACAGTAGAATGAGGACTCATGGGCTCCACTCCCTGCTCTGCTATAGACTCAGTGTGTCACAGCTATTGTGCCTTATTTAGCTGCCCTGGCAATGTATAAGACGGGGATATGGTGCTTACTTTTTAAAGTGTTTTGAGATCTAGCAGGGAAAAGCACTATACAAGAGTGCTAAGTATTGTTATTTAGACAAAACTATTCTTCCTCTGACCCTTAAAAACCACTACAATGTTCTAAACTAATGGCTCAAAACACAGCAGTTTATAACTGCATTAGTGCAATGTTTTGGGCAATTACAATAGACCACCTTTTCAAAGGATGATATCTGCAAAGAAGTTATTTAAACAGGTCCTGATTAGATTGATCTCAATTATTTACAGGGTACTGGCCACGTGCAATACCATAGTACACTACTAGCTGAGAAATCCAGGCAGAGAAGGAATTTGCACTACTGAGCATAACCAAAACACGTTCGTGTGTGCACACATGTCCTCCCACCCACCCCAAGGCCATGAAGTGTCCAGGAGAAAGGGTGCACCACATACAATTCCCATGGAGCATCACAACAACAGTTTAGCATTTACACAACAAGATACTGATGTGAAAGTGACTTGCCCAAACCCGCATACTAGAACACCTGGCTCCCCATCCACTAAACCATGTAACAGCCAGCACCTTCAGAGGGAACAGTAACATGGGACAAAGAAACAAAGATAGACAAAAGAGGAAGGAAAGAAGAAAACATGCAGCCAGCCAGTACTTGACAATGCCATAAGCCAGGGGTGGCCAACCTGTGGCTCCAGAGCCACATGCGGCTCTTCAGAAGTTAATATGTGGCTCCTTGTACAGGCACCGACTCCGGGGCTGGAGCTACAGGCGCCAAATTTCCAGTGTGCCAGGGGGTACTCATGGCTCAACCACCGGCTCTGCCACAGGCCCTGCCCCCACTCCACCCCTTCCCACCCCCTCCCCGAGCATGCCGTGCCCTCGCTCCTCTCCCCTCCCCTCCAGAGCCTCCTGCACCGGAGGTGATCGGGAGGTGTGGGGAGGTAGGAGGGGGGGCGCTGATCAGCGGGGCTGCCGGTGGGTGGGAGGCGATGGGAGCAGGGGAAGTGGGGGACGTATTACTGTGGCTCTTTAGCAATGTACACTGGTAAATTCTGGCTCCTTCTCAGGCTCAGGTTGGCCACCCCTGCCATAAGCCAAGCTCACTCCTGGTTTATACCTGGCAGCAGCAAGAGAAACAATCTCTCATTCCAGAAGAAGCGACTGTGAGATTTTTTGTAAATTCTCCCATCAGGCCTAATCTCAAAGTATTTGGGTCATTTGTTAAAACATGTTGCACTAGCAATAAAACTCCACCCCTGAAGCCTCAGAGAACTCCTTTGTCTGCTCTAGGAATACAACTGGACTGATTCAAGGTTACTATTTTGGGGGAGGAAGGTGAGGGGGGAAGAGAAGGAAATAGCCTGGGGATCTAGGCCCTAAACATTTGAGTGATCATCTCTCACCCTATCTTGGTTGAGGTCAGCTGAGGTGGACCTGCTCTCAATTCCACTAAGGCAGGACTGAGAAGGGTGGAGTTTTCTCCTGGAATGGGTATGGGGGAGTCCCTTCCTGGGTTGCTTTAGAACATGCTGCAAATCCCATTTGTCTTTGTTGGCCTTTTTATTTAAACTTTCAGGGCTGTTCCCTCCCAACCATCCCCTCCTCCCCCCTCTCCCCCCCATGGTATGGACCAGGGCTCTGCAACCTTTCAGAAGTGGTGTGCCGAGTCTTCATTTATTCACTCTAATTTAAGGTTTTGCGTGCCAGTAATACATTTTAACGTTTTTAGAAGGTCTCTTTCTATACGTCTATAATATTTAACTAAACTATTGTTGTATGTAAAGTAAATAAGGTTTTTAAAATGTTTAAGAAGCTTCATCTAAAATTAAATTAAAATGCAGAGCCCCCCGGACCGGTGGCCAGGATCTGGGCAGTGTGAGTGCCACTGAAAATCAGCTCGCGTGCCGCTTTCAGCACAGGTGCCATAGGTTGCCTACCCCTGGTATAAACTAAATCCTCTGCACCAGTGGGGAACTGATCCTTTTGAATGGTGAAAGTCGCCTGTTAGGATTCCTCCGGTGCCAGCTGACAGGGCTCTGTCCACCTGTGCAAATTGGTTCTTGCATGTATTTTGTTTTTAATTATTCTGGACATAGATGCCCGGTGAAAGACAACTTGCACAGTAGCTGACACTAAAATAGATCCCAGTCCCAGCTGATACTCACCAGGCAGTGATAACTAAGTGTACCACAGTATTTCCCTAAGAACAGGCAATACTGCAGCGCAGTAAAAGTGGTGTGCACGGATTTTTGATGGTTTGTTTTTCAAATGATATCTACTTGTATTAAACTCACATTCCCTCTCCAAGAAGCCCATCATCCAACCTCTGGGTAGCAACACAGCCAGCGCGATCCAGAGTGAGGCTGCAGCTTCAACATTCGCTCTGGGACATGACTCTCTTCCCAGCATGCAACCTGCTCGACAGCTATCCACAAAACAGCAGCCCTACATGTCCAAGTCCAAAATCTGTGATAGTGAAAATAGGTGCTGCTCCACTGACTGTAAGAGTCGCACCAACATTAAATTTGGTCTCCAGCATTTGTTTATACAGGTAAGCTACATTGATTTCTTACAATATATTAGCTATATATTAATCTTCTGGG
>NW_020665140.1:6275414-6325868 GCF_002925995.2 Terrapene triunguis
CCCCCCCCCCCGCGGCAGCTCCCCACCCCAGCTCACCTCTGCTCCGCCTCCTCTCCGAGCATGCCGCCCCCGTTCTAATTCTCTTCCCCTCCCAGGCTTGTGGCGCCAAACAGCTGATTGGCGCTGCAAGCCTGGGAGGCGGGAGAAGTGGAGCGGTGACCACGTGCTCGGGGAGGGGGCGTAGGAACGCTGTAAAAAAAAAATTGGGGGCACCGCTTTTTGGCACCCCCAAATCTTGGCACCCTAGGCAACCGCCTAGTTTGCCTAAATGGTAGCACCGGCCCTGCACACACCCCTCCCCAAGAGTTGCAGGGCTATGGTTTGGGGAGAGCTGGCTATCTTGTTTCCAGCTGCTAAAGTTAAAAATAGATTGAACAATTATTTCCCCTAATTTAATTTTCCATGTAAGCAATTGCAGGAGTTGCCACAGGGATGGTAAGTGATTGACAATTGGAGGGAATGTGGCCCCCAAGACCCTCTCTTAAAACAGGATCCATGCAATGAAAAAGTTTGGGAACCCTTGTAATATAAATACAAACTAGAGTCCAGATTTTCAAAGGGCCTCAGTCCCCATTTAGCCCCATAAATTAAGTGGCCAGATTTTCAAGTGCAGAAGAACCAGCAGCTCCTACTGAAAACAATGGGAGATGCTGTGTGCTGGTGGTATAACTTTTGAAAGCATGGTGGTATAACTGACCACAAACATGAGTTTTCTAAACAGTTTTTAGGAAGATCTGTTTCATTATCTCCATAACTGCAAAGGGCACCTTTGTGTCTCTCAGGCTTTTTTACTGACACTTCCCAGGAAGTGCTATATTTGCAGGAAGCAGAACAAGACACAAATGCAGCATCTATTTGAAAGAATGACAAATCAGAAGATTTTCCAAAGGTCCTGTGAGTCCCGGTCTGTTACTGCTTTATTTCTAAGACATTGTGCATTTTAAAGTTTAAGTTAAAAGTCTTTGTTTTTTATAAATGCATTATGCAAGAATGCTGCAAGTTTTGTGTGTCATATGTTCAAATGGGCGCAGTGTTTCCTGTATACTTATCCACAAGACTCAAAATGGAGGCTTCCTGCTCCACTGTCGATTCTATTTAAGGTTTTTACTCTTCCTTGCTATTAATGTAGTGAGTGGAAACTTCATGTTATCTTGAAAGCTCTATTAAAAAACTTTGGCCTTGTCTACACAACACAGTTTTGTCGACAAAAGTCAGCTTGTGTCGACAAAACAATGGAGGTGACCGCACCGAAATGCTCCTCCCCTGCTAAGCTGACATAATAAAACCGCCTCGACGAGCGGCTCAGAGCTTTTTGCGACACAGTTAGAGTGACGCAGCACCAGCATAGACCTGCGGTTGGTTATGTCACCCTAATTGGACACACATCCCTCAGCCCGCACCGCTTCCTGCAGCTCCCATTGGCCTGGAGCGGCGAACCGCGGCCACTGGGAGCTGCGATAGGCCGAACCTGCGGACGCGGCAGGTAAACAAACCGGCCCGGCCTGCCAGGGGCTTTCCCTGAACAAACGGCGGCCCGAGTTTGAGAACCACTGGAGTAGTGGACTGTTTTGAGCACTATCTCAAGAACTGGCCTAATCTGATGACAGTTTGTGAACAAAATCGTGAAAAAATAGATGGCACTGTCACAGCCAAAGTTCTCAACATTGGGCTTCAGAGAAATGTTGAACACATGCTGAGTACTCTGAAGCCTATTTCTGTAGCCTTGAACAAAATGCAGGGAAATAGCTGTTTTATTGCTGACACTGCTGAAATTTGGAAGGAACTGAGTGAGATCTTAAAAAGAGAAACATGCAATGACAGAGTTAAATTACAAGCATTAAAAAAACAAATGGGACAAGCACTGTCTCCAGCTCATTTTCTTGCAACTATTCTCAATACTCAGTACCAGGTACTCTCAATACCTCGGTACCTTAACTGCTGAAGAAGAGGAGTTGGCTATAACATGGACATCCAGAAATCATCCCTCCATAATGCCAACTATAATAAACTTCAGCGCTAAGGGCGAATAATTCAAGAAATATGTTTGCTGATGATGTTTTAAAGAAAGTCACACCAATGAACTGGTGGAAGTCACTTAAGCACTCGGATTCAGAGACTGTTGAAGTGATAATCTCACTTTTAACAGCAGTAGCTTCTTCTGCCAGTGTAGAAAGAATATTTTCTTCCTTTGGACTAATTCATTCCAAATTGAGAAATCGTTTGGGACCTGAAAAAGCAGGAAAACTTGTTTTTCTTTTCCAGGTTATGAACAAACAGGAAAATGAAGGTGAAGATGACTGAGTTAGCTGCAGAAGCCAATATTTTAAGTTTCTCATGTTGACCTGACTGACAGAATCGATTTAATTTTTGTTTTGTTTTTTAAATATTTCATTTAACTATTTTAGTTAAAAACAATTTTAACAAAAACAAACCTGATTTTAAAAAACTTGAATGTTTAACTAAATTAAAAAATTAATATGCTTGTTTTGTTAAAATATTATATGTTTGCTGTTGAAGAAAAAAAATCCAGAATACATAACATTGTTGTTTTAGTTAAATAAAACAGTTTAAATGTCTGTCTGATGATGTTCTCCTCCTAATACAACATGGCAAGAAAATCCTCCAAATATTAATGATTAACCTGTTGAATTGGAGATAGTTCACCCCCCAACAACTTCATAAATATCTGCTTCAATTACCTTTGGTAAATGAAATAACCAATCAATCATTCATTTTCTGATATAGCTGTAAAACTAATCTGAAAGGTTTTCAAAATAAATCACTTTAAAAATGTATAATGAGTACCTTCTAGAAATGAAACCTACATCTACCTCTGAGTTGTGAAGAATATGTATTAAGGTTATAACAAGCAACAAGAAATGCACTTTTATATAGAAATCCATGATTAAATTGAGTCTTCCTGACTAGTGATTTAAATCAATTTGATTTATATCAAATCCACCCTGATGGGCGGTCAGTGAAGCTACTACTTGGGGAGGTTAGCTCCCCAGCCCACCTCTTCTGCCTGTGGCCCCGCCCATACTCCACCCCTGCTCTACCCCAGACCCCGCCCCACTCTGCCCCGGACCCGCCCTCTTCCCACTGTCTCCCTCCTCTCTTCCCTCCCCCACCCTGCTCAACCCCTTCCAGCCAAATCCCTGAACCCAAATGAAGCAAATGACATTTGAAAAAAACACTCTTCTGCAATTTCTTTCTAAAGAAAATGGAGACTCTTTTCCACTGCATGCCAAATGGTGAAGACCGGACATGTAGAAGGTACCTAATTAAAAGCACTAAACTTGGGAATAAAAAATGTCGGTCACAGGTTTTTTGATATGCCCAGAAGTTTGTCAGAGATTTATTTGCAAAAACTTTGTAGTAAGGACGAATCAGCTGTCTTGCTGATTACAACATTACATATTATGGAATACATGATGCAGCTCTTCTCTGTTTTACATTTTCTTAATCAGTATTTCTAAGCTGATTTTATATTTTAAATGTACTCTTAAGCCTTCGTAAAATAATCATTCCAGATTATTACATATTTAACTCACTGAAACAAAGACATTGTTTTAAATTAATCAGTCACAGAGGTTTAGTGTGTTCATAACAATGTTCATTGCTTTTAGAAAAAGGGAACACTAATTTACTTTGTGTGATCTCCATAACAACAGACATGTTTATGACATTTCACCAACTTTAAAAAATATGTTTCCAAAGATTTTAGGTATAACAAAGGATTTTATATCTTACTAGGTACTGATTTTGCTGGAGGGTTCTCTTAAAACTAGTTCATCAGATAGTCAGAAGTAAAGAAAGGGAAACTCTGTCCAGCTACCTGGAAGAAAGAGGTGTTGTCTCTTTAAGGGCTCTCTTCAACAGGGGGGGGGGGGGGGGGGGTAAAGGGAGAAAGGGATGGACAGAAAGGACAGGAAGACTTTGGAAGCAAGTTTTTTTTACTATAGTAATTAAAATTAAAATGTGTACTTTAGATAAGGGTGATCTTTTGAAGGATTTATTTAAAAAACTATATGTCTGAAGATCCAAGCATTTAAGGCTAAAGATGATTGTGCATCTAAAAATCTATGCAAGGATTTTTTAGCGATGTGATTTTATAATCTTCGCCAACTCACTAATGAAATATTTTAAAGCAAATTTTAAACTAAGGTCCTGTAGACTAACATGTTCTGAGTAAATAATGTTTTCACCCCTCAGCTCACAGAGTATTACAGTCATGCACAACTGTTTTGCTCAGTAAATTCAGAAACTGACAGTATATACCTGGGGGTTGGCAAATGCGTGTTAAATGGCTTTATTACCACTTGAAAGGCCCTTTAACAGTTTCAATGTTGTGCTAATAGGTCTAGCAGGCTGGAGGCTTTTTCACTTTTAAGTTACTAGTTCCCCTCCGGAGTAAGAGTCATCAGGCCGCAGCAGCCAGCTGTGGGAGCCTGCAGGAAGGGTCAGAACAGGGATAGGAAGAGCTGGGAGGGTGGACACTAAGAACCAGTAGTGCCCCAAATTTTCAGGTGCCCTGGGCAGCCCCGTATTCTGCGTATGCCTAAGAATGGCCCTGTGTCCCACAATGCCCATCCTGACTGCTCTGGTCAGCAGTTTGAACTCCATGCCCTGAAAGTACATAGGTATGCGCCCCTCCCCCTTTTGAAGCCTGGGAATTTTTGAAATTCCTCTTCCTGTTTTCTCTGCATGGACCGTGCACACAGCAACCTTCCCAGCAGACCATGCCAGCTTTCCACAATAAACGCACTCCCGCATGGAGAACACCGGAGCTGTTGGATCTGCTGGGTCTATGGCAGGGGTGAACAAACTTTTTGGCCTGAGGGTGGGTGGGGAAATTCCGTGCAGGGCCATGAATGTAGGACTGGGGTAGGGGGCTGGGGTGCGGGAGGAAGTGTGGGGTATGGGAGGGGGTGCAGTGTACACGAAGGGGCTCAGGGCAAGGGGTTGGGGCAGAGGAGGGGTGCAGGATGTACAAGGGGGCTCAGGGAAGCAGGTTGGGGTGCAGGAGGAGGTGCAAAGTGCAGGAGGGGGCTCAGGGCAGGGGTGCAGGGAGAAGTGAGGGAGGGGGCTCAGGGCAGGGGGTTGGGGTGCAGGAGAGGTGCGGGGTGCAGCAGGGAGCTCAGGGTAGAGAGTTGGGGTGGGGCTCCGGCCCAGCGCCGCTTACCTGGGGCAGCTCCGGGGTGGCAGCGACGCACACCAGGCATGCAGGGAGCCTGCCCTGGCCCTGTGCCGCTCCCGGAAGCGGCCGGCACCACGTCCCTGCGGCCCCTGGTAGAGGGGGCACAGAGGGCTCCGCGCACTGCTCTTGCCTGTGGATACCTCCCCCCAAGCTCCCATTGGCCGAGGTTCCCCGTTCCCGGCCAATGGGAGCTGCGGGGGGCGGTGCCTGCAGGCGAGGGCAATATGTGGAGCCCTCTGCTCCCGCTCCCCCAGGGGTCGCAGGGACGTGGCGCCGGCCGCTTCCAGGAGCGGCGCGGGGCTCATGGCGCCATGGGGGTGGCAATTCCACGGGCTCGATCTGGCCCGCGGGTCATAGTTTGCCCATCCCTGGTTTATGAGGTCGTAGCTTCGCTCCAGCTGTAGGAACTTTGATACCTACGGGCTGATTGCTAGTGGCATGCAGAAGAAGGGGCATGAAAGGGACATGCAGCAGAGCCTGTGCATCTACACAGTGGGGGCCCGGCAGAAAAGTTTGTTAACATGCACCGAGATGTCCCAGGAATCCTCCATAGAGATGTCCAGGAAACTTTCCTGTAGGTATTCTGCAATCCTCTCCCAAAAATTCCTTGGCAGAGCTGCCTTGTTTCTCCCCCTTGCTGTACGAAAATTTGCCGCCCCACGTGACAATAATTTCTGCAGGGACCAGAGCGGCACACAGGCGAGCAGCATACAGAGCTGGTCTGAAGCCACACGCAAGCAGGAGATGTACCCTTGCATCCTAGGTTACCCTTAGGAGTAAGATATCGGGTTCGATTAACCTAGCCTGTGGAAAACGGTACCAATATTCAGAAAAGTCTCCCTTGGGGCTTCTAGTTACTCCCTTCGGAAACCACCCAGACCCTTAGTCCATTCTTCCCAATTCTCCCCTGTGCCTCCTGCCGAACTCACCGTATTTGGGACTTGCGCTGACCCGTGTGCTCCCCAAGGGACAGTGAGAAAGAGGTGTGTGTAAATGTTATAATTCACAGCTGTGAGCACACTCACAATACTCTCGTACTGTCGCTGTTCATTATTTCTTTGGCTTCTGCAGATGTGCCCTTGAGGACCCACTCCTCCACACCGGTGAAGCGCCACCATAAGATAAGGCGGCGAACTAAGAAGGGTAAGGAGGATATGTTTCATGAAGTGCTGCAGTCAACAGATGCAGCACATAATGAAACAAGAGTGTGGAGGGAGACAATTAATGAAAAACTCAGGATGGATACCCTGGAAAGGAGAGATGGGCAGGGGCAGAAGATGAAGCTATTGGAGGACCAGACAGAGATGCTCAAGTCCCTCATCACACTGCAGTCAGAGCACATCCATGCACAAGTCCCCCTGCAGCTAATACAGAACTCCATTCCTCCCCAAACTCCCCACCACATTCTACGCATGTTCCCGGTCCCTCACAGTACGCCTTGCACTCCACCCCTAGGGACTGGTTTCACAGTGAAAGTTGGAGTTACACTCAGCTGTGAGAGCCGTAACCGAGACTGTTCCTCATTTCCATGTCCCTAGTTTGACAAAAAAAATGTGTTTTGTCCTGTTATTAAACTTTCTTCTTTGATACAAACTGACTTTTTATTTGTGTCATACACACGTTAGTCGGTGCTAACATTTAAACACAGTGGCTAAAGGCAGGAACATTTGCTCACTACAATTAAAGCTCAGGAAGCAAGCACTACAGGGACCATTCAAGGCAGCAAGTAAACAGTGCCTGGCCAAATGCTTAGACACATTACTGGGAATCATGGTCAAAATGCTCTTTCAAGGCCTCCCTGATTTGAATAGCCACACACTGTGCCCCTCTAATTGCCCTGGTATCTGGCTGCTCAAAATCAGCAGCCAGCCGTTCAACTTCAGCGCTCCACTCCTGGGGAAACTTTTCCCCCTTCACTTCACAAATATTATGCAGAATACAGCATGCCGCAATGACCATGGGAATATTTTCCTCATCGAGGTCTAACCGGCCAAAAAGGCAGCGCCAACGACCTTTTAATCGGCCAAAGGCATGTTCAACGGTCATTCGGCACCTGCTGAGTCTGTTGTTGAAGCGCTCCTTGCTGCTGTCTAGTTTCCCAGTGTAAGGCTTCATGAGCCATGGCAGCAAGGGATAGGCGGGGTCTCCCAGGATCACTATGGGCATTTCAACATCCCCCATTGGAATCTTCTGGTCTGGAAAGAACGTCCCAGAATGCAGCTTTCTATACAGTCCAGTGTTCTGAAAAATGTGTGCATCATGCACCTTCCCTGACCGCCCTGCGTTGATGTCAGTGAAACGGCCCCGGTGATCCACCAGCGCCTGCAAGACCATAGAAAAGTAGCCCTTTCGGTTGATATACTCCCTCGCAAGATGGTCTGGGGCCAAAATTGGGATATGAGTTCCATCTATTGCCCCTCCACAGTTAGGAAATCCCATTGCCTCAAAGCCATCAATTATTTCCTGCACATTACCAAGAGTCACAGTCCTTCGTAGCAGGAGGCGATTAATGGCCCTACACACTTGCATTACCACAGCCCCCACAGTGGACTTTCCAACTCCAAACTGCTTTGCGACTGACCGGTAGCAGTCTGGAGTTGCCAGCTTCCACACAGCGATCGCCACTCGCTTTTCAACAGTGAGGGCAGCTCTCATTCTGGTATCCTTGCGCCGCAGTGCTGGGGCGAGCTCCGCACACAGTTCCAGGAAGGTGGATTTGCGCATCCGAAAGTTCTGCAGCCACTGCTCATCATCCCAGACATGCATCACGATGCGATCCCACCACTCAGTGCTTGTTTCCCGAGCCCAGTACCGACGGTCCACCGCGTGCAGCTGTTCCGTGAATGCCAGCAGCAATCTTGAATTATTTGTTTCCATGGCAGCCAGCAGGGCAGGCACCACCGAGTCATTCTCTGTTTCGCAGCTCATGAAATAATGCAGGACCAGCCGTGTTGTGTTCATAACGTTCATCACCACAATGGTCAGCAACTCAGGATCCATGCTGTTAGACAGAGATGGCGGGTGCACAGTTTACAAGGGCTGTTGAAAAACGGCACTAAACGAATTTGGAAGCCCATGGAATGATGGGATGGAAATAAATGCATCATGGGATGGTGAACATGCCCCCCCATGATGCATCACAATCCATTCCCAGAGCTCCCAGAGGCAGAGGGTGACAGAGGGTGGCGAGTTGTACAGTGGGATAGCTACCCATAATGCAACTCTCTCTCTGTCGATGCAAGAGCAACGACTGGGACACGCTTCGCTGATACAAGGAGCGTTGTGTGGACGTGCACAACCAATGTAATTAAAGCGGCTTATGATCGTCAATGTAACTTAAGTCGACTTAATTCTGTAGTGCAGACAAGCCTTTATCCTGATGGCCACCATGTGGAAATCTTAAAGGACAGGCAATAGGTAAAGGGAAAATATATATATATATATATATATGCCTAAGTTTTCAAAAGTGACTAGTCATTATGGGAGCCCAACTTGAGACACCCCTGGGAAATGGAATCTGATTTTTCCAGAGGTGCCATCCTGTGGAAGTGAAAGCCCCCAAAATTGTCTAAGGTGGCAGAGGCAACATGTGGGGGGGGCATGTGGGGTCAAGTGCCCCCCCAGATTGGCCTGGTGGGGAGGGAGAGGGGCTCTGTCCTTCTCTCCCTGCGCCTCCCCCTGGCATGTTTGGCCACTCTCCCTGGCAGCCAGGTGGGGAGTGAGACAGAGCTGCTCCTGTCTGAGAGAGCTTGGCTGGGAGGCAGCGGTGGCTCACTCCAGGCCCGGGCTCAGCTGCCGGGGAGAGGGGCCAAGCACGTTAAGGGAGGAGGGACGCGTACAATACTCCAACTGAGGCTCACCAGTGCCGAGTAGAGCTTAACAATTGCCACCCATGTCTTACATACAACACGCCTGGTAATAAGCCTCTGACTGCCAGATGCTGGGATGGACAATAGGGAAATTATTGAGTGATCCATCCCCTGTTCTGTTCATTCCCTCTGGGGCACCTGGCATTGGCCACTGTGGGAAGACAGAATACTGGGCTAGATGGACCATTGGTCTGACCCAGTATGGCCATTATAAACAATACACCCCAGAATGACATTTGCTTTTCCCACAACAGCATCCCATTGGCAACTCCATTAATTAATAAAGTCACTAGTCCCTTTTGTAAATTGGGCCAGAATCTGCAAGATCAAAGACCTTTGACCAGTCCAACCACAGCACACGCCCACTGTGTTCCTCACTGATTTTCAATGGAACCTGACATGTAAATCTGAACACAACCACCTCAATGTGGGATCTGTATTAACATCTACAGATTAGAATGGTTGTATTGCAGCAGATCAGTTTGTTTGCAGAGACTCTCCAATGCTAAGCCAGGAAGAGACATCTGCAAATACCAACCTTCCAAAAGTAATTCTTCAGTGGGGTGTGTGCAGCACAATAACAAAGAGGAAAATCCCTTGCTGCACAGAATATTTTGAGGAGGGCCTTATTGGATGGGAGAGCCAGGAGGCTGCCACCTATCCTCTGCCCAAAACTGAAGGACATGCTGCATTTGATTTAGGTGAGGAAAGAACTGATTTACAGGATTACCAGTACAAGTTACACTGATTCTAAGGCTATGTCTATACTACATACCTTAGAGCAGCACAGCGGTGCCGCTGTAAAGTCTCCCGTGTAGCCGCTCTCCTGCTAGCAAAATAAAACCACCCCCAATGAGGGGCGGTAGCTTTGTCGGTGGGAGTGTGTCTCCCACTGGTGCTTTTCGTGGGTAAAACTTTTGTCGGTCAGCAGACAAAAGTTTTACCAACCAAAGTGCAGTGTAGACATAACTGAATTAAATAGAGAGACAAGGTGGGTGAGGTGATATCTTTTAATTGGACCAACTTCTTTTGGTGAGAGAGACAAGCTTTTGAGCTACACAGAGCTCTCCTGCAGGTCTGGGAAAGGTACTCAGTGTGTCCACCTAAATACAAGGTTGAACAGTTTAGCACATGGGTGGGCAAACTACAGCCCTGGGGCCACATTCGGCCCTTCAGACATTTTAATCCGTCCCTCGAGCTCCTGCCGGAAAGCGGGGTCTGAGGTTTGCCCCGCTCCGAATGTGCCATGGCTCCGCACAGCTCCCGGAAGCAGTGGCATGTCCCCCTTCTGGCTCCTACACGTAGGGGCAGCCAGGGGGCTCCGCACGCAGCCCTGCTCCAAGCGCCGCCCCCGCAGCTCCCATTGGCCGGCAACCACGGCCAATGGGAGCTGCCGGGGCAGCACCTGCAGATGGGGTAGCCGGAGAGGGGACATGCCACTGCTTCTGGGAGCTGCTTGAGGTAAGCGGAGCCTGCACCGCTGACCCTCTCCAGCGCCCCAACCCCCTGCCCCAGCCCTGATCCCCTCCCGCCCTCTGAACCCCTTGGTCCCACCCTCCTGCACCCCAGAGCCTGCACCCCCAGCCGGAGACCTCACACCTGCACCCCAACCCCCTACCCCAGCCCAGAGCCCCTTCCCGCATCCTGAACTCCTCATTTCTGGCCTCACCCCAGAGCCCGCACCCCCAGCCGGAGCCCTCACCCCCTCTTGCACCCCAACCCCCAATGTCGTGAGCATTCATGGCCCACCATACAATTTCCATACCCAGATGTGGCCCTCCGGGCCAAAAAGTTTCCCACCCCTGGTTTAGCACAAGTAGTTAACACGTATTCTAAGGAACCACTTAAGACGAAGTGGCCCATTACCACCCCTGTAGTCATAGGACACTAACACCTTTTTGTCCTACACAACACTGCATCTAACTAAACAAACATAGGTAGCTCTTTTTACCAGCACGGCACCTAATAGCCTCCTCATGTGATTATAGGAACTTATTGTTCCAACCAACCTCAAGAGCTAGAAGCAAAAGCTATTGCTAGAACCACACCATCTCTGGGAAAGTGAGTTAAAGTAAACACGGTACTGTACTCACAACAAACAATGCTCAATGCTGAGCGCTCCCAAAACACTGATGTCTGCCAATTGGCGGAGCATGAACAAATAAACTTTTCCTTCATTGTTGTTCACAGGACTGCAGTGGTAACTAATGTGCTTCTTCTACTGACACTGCCCCAATAATTACAGAATTTACCAAACGGTCCCTTCACTAAGCCCCTAGTCCAATGTTTTTTCTCCTAACGGAAATAATTCTTGTCCTAGCGACCCTCATTTTGCTACAACTCGACGTTTGAGCTAAATCAGGACAGGCAGCAAAAAAGTGCAAGGCTTACAAGAACAGTTCCACGTGTGACAGAATGCACGGCACCTTCACTTCTGATGTACAAGCAAAGTATCCTCAGCACGTGGGACAATTCAAACAAAAATCTTCCTAATCCCTATTTTGTAGCCCTCAAGAGGACAGTGTCCTTTTTAACATCTAGTATATAAAGGGGAAAAAAGAATGTGACTACATCCCAGAAGCACGGTGCCACTACACGGACACCTATTTATGGGGCTAACAGGGCTGAAAGGGGAAACTGGTACTGAAAATAAAGTTGAAATCACTGGACTACGGAAATAAAAATCCAGTCAACTTCTTAAAATTTTGGGATGTGAGTCTTTGGCAATGTGAAGAAGTGGAGGGTGAGTGAATGGGTCAGATGATCGCCTTGGGACCACCTTTGCCCTGGCCTGCAGGAGATCCAGGTACAACACCCAATTCCAATTTCTTTTGCTCTCCACACCAGGAGGGTTCTCAGTCTCTGGAGGATGGGCCAGGTGAGACGGAGGAACTGCTTCACATTTTTTCCACTGACAACCCTGCCAGCTGATCAGGTAGGAGCACTAACACACTTTTAAGTGAAGTCTCATTGAGTCCTCAGAGAGCTTCTGACACCTACATAATCACAAGCCTCAGCATCAACAGAATAGCTAAGGGGGCTCCCCAAGGTGTCCGCCTGGGAGACCAACCTGGGGACGGCTCATTTACTTGTTGCTCTTGGCCTAAGACCTGCAGTAATGTTCCAGTGGAGGTCTCTCTGAGTTAGCTCTGTCATTTTCAAAGGCAGACACATGCCTTTGGCTTCACGGAGCACCCAATCTAAATTCAACACAACAAGTGAGGTTCATGAGCAGGCACAAGGGGAGGGTCAAGATGACAACAGCATCATCATTTCAGTTACATGGGCACATCTTGAAAATATCGGCATCATCGATTTATGTCTCATCTCATTTCTTGGAGACAGCATACAGCACATGATGCCTGGACATGATCCTGCAATGTACAAATGCTTCTTAAAGGACACCGAGCACCCTCATTCCTGTTCTTTAATAAACGCGGAGGATGCTCAGAACTCCTCCACAGCACTTAGCACCCTCCAGGATGATGCCCTTATCTACTAGTCTGAGAGCATGTCTCCACTAGTGAGCCTACAGCCCCCACTCTTACACCACGTAAAGGCTGGATTACTGGGGGGGAGTGGGGGGGGGAATTCAACATACAATAACACAAGGCATTCTGGCCACAGCACTTATTCCCACTAGTGTGAGATTGCCAAAGGGAATCAGTTTCCCTGGGGGTGTTTTACTGTCTAGTCATACTCAGACACCCAGCATTCAAGAGATTGGGTACAAGATTTAGGCCTGGTCTACACTACAGTGTTAGGTCGACATAAGGTAGCTTATGTCGACCTAACTCTGTAAGTGTCTACACTACAATGGTGCTCCAGCCAACGTAAGTCGCCCACTACATCGACTTAATAACTCCACCTCCACGAGAGGCGTAGTGCTTAGGTCGATGCAGTTAGGGTGACACAGTGTCTGTGTAGACACTGCATTACTTACATCACCTGTAGGCTGTCAACTCCATGTGGGGCTCACAGCCGGATCCCCTCCTCTCCCCACCCAGGGCTGATAACCCAAGCTGTGAGCCTGCCCCCTGGCTAACAGCTGGAGTTTTGAGCCAGGGAGCGCCGTCCCCCCCACACACACAGTGGAGAGCTATGAGCCCCACAGGGGGCTCAATTTCACAGCAGGGAGCCTACCAGCAGTGAAATTGACATTCTTGTCAGTTTCACTGCTGCTATTATTTCACATTTCCTCTCTGGCTCTGGCTGTCAGCCCCAGGGTGGGGGGACTCCAGATGTGAGCCCCACGCAGCTGTCAGTGCCCCACACTCTGGCTGTCAATGCCCCACTTCAGTCAGTGCAAATGCTCCTGGTGAGGACATGCACCACTGGCAGGAAGGCAGTGTGGACACCAACAGCCAATATAATTACTGCGGTGGCTGTAGGACAACCTACCATTCCTTGTCCTAATTTTGTAGTGTACACAAACCCTAAGTATCATGATCACTAGGATGGGGAAAATGCTTTAGAGAGCAAAATGCTAGTTCAGCTGATTATTTTAGTCATTTAGAACCCCAGAGAGAATTCACTAGCTATATGCTTTAGACTTTTAGAGGGTCAATGAACGTGCTTCTTTGTTTGGGGAACACAGCCACAAATAAATTGCTTACAATGCATTTAAAAGACTCTGAGAATCCATTTTTCTGGGACATCTGCCATGCCTTATATGCTGGATGGAAGCCAATTTTTGTTCTTAAAAATAAATCATATGCAAATGGACATCGAATTAGGACCCAATCTTGCCAAACACATAGCATTACTCAGGAGAGTAGTCCCATTGAAGTCAGTGGTGCTACTCACATGACTAAAGTTATACAGGCGTGAAAATCACTTGCAGGATCCTTGCCTGTGCAATTTTCTAGAGTATCTTTAATGGTACTGTACAGGCCATTAAACTGCTAAAAGTGATTTAAGATTTTCTAGATGCATGAATTTTTCATCTATTACAATTTAAACTCTTTGCATGTATGCAGACACATGCCACTGAGGTGCGCAGAAGTACAATATACTCCTTTGTAGAGCTACACCCTAGGACATCCGTTTATAGTGCCTGAGACTTTTGCAACCGCATGTAAAAACCCTCTTATTAAAAGCCACTTCTCTATCAATGTACAGGTAGGCTAGTGTATTAACTTTCCTCTACTATACTGTAGTTCCTATAGGAGACCCAAATATCTAAGTCACCACCCAGACCCACTCACTATTAGCATAAGCCAGTTTATCTTTGACCTCATACTAGAGCCCAGGGGGAGTTCCTGGATGAGCCTTGCACACACTCTCACACACACACACACACACAAAGGTATATAAGCCTCATGCGCTGGCTGGAACACGTGGTCTGCTTTTCAAAGATGCTGCCGCTGAGCTCCTGAGGCTGAGGGAGTCGGGGTTGCTTAGCATCTCTGAAAATATCAGACCAAAATGAAACTAAGAATTGGTCTCTGCCCCCTACAGAGAGCTGGACAGGGAGAGAATAAAATGCTCAAATGGGTAAAAGGATAAAGACCTAACTAAGCAACATCCCTCTACATACATTCCTGGAGGTATCAGACACAAGGCGGATAGGTAAGATCTACCCTAAATAAAATCCAGGGTGGATCATTTGGATCTTGACAAATTCTGCAGCTGCCTCGCTACTAAAAATGGTCAATCTTGCTTACCCACTTTGCTGTGTGTATCAGCTGAGTTGTGAGAAAAACCACAATTCCGGGAGAGCCGTGAAAACCCCACACCACCCAGACAAGTCCTTTGAATGCACACCCCCTATCTCCCAGGAAAAGCCTGGATGCTAATGCTGCTAACCCTGGTAGGCTGCAGAGAAGAGAAGGAGCCGCTTGCAAGAAGCCGCCTACCATGGGTTACATGCGTTAGGATCTTTGCTCGCTCTCCTCGGCAGCTGAGTACATAGCTCACAAATCCCTGTGGGCTCACTGAAAAGTGAGCTGGTTTAGTCCCTTGCACAGCCCAGCCTATACCGAACTGGGTGAGGTCTTTTTCCTGGCCCTTTTCACTTTCAGCACAGAAACGTGCAAGGGGGAGGGGGAAAGTCAGGCAAACCTGCTTGTATCTCTGGCTAATAAAAGCCAGCAATAATCTCCCTATCTCCCTCCCAGCAGCCACATCCACTGGCGACACGGGAAATCCCCGGGGAGGAGAGCTAGCTTGGGAGGAAAGGACCTAGAGGGGCTGACTTGGTTACAGCTTCCCAACACTGCCCACCCCCCCGGAAAGCTGAGCGCGGCGGCTCTGCCGTCCCCCCAGCCCAGGACAAAGATGCCTGCCAGGGGGATCTGCAATCCGCAGCAAGCTGGGGTCACAGCCATGCAGGGCTGCCCGGCTGGACTGGCTGCGAGCGAGCGAGCGAGCGCTACTCACCTCCTGCGGCGGCTGCAGCTGCTCCCCGCGTTCCGTCCAGCTGCGCTGCACCTCTGGCTCGGGCCGGGCTTACCCCGCGAGTCACCCACAATACCAATAATAAGGAAGTTTCCCCCTAGCCCTAGCAAGGAAGCAGCCAGGCCGACATCGGTGACTGGCAGGGCGAGCGGTCCAATGGGGGCCCCAGAAACTCTCCTGCCTGCACCAATCGCCATGTCCTAGAAGGGATCTGGAAGGGTGGGGCTAAGGCCTGGTTTGGTAGGAGAGGGAGGAGGACGAGGGTACACAGCGATTTGTTCAGCCTGGCAGAACTGGAGTGTGCAGGGGGCACGGAGTGACATCAGTATCACTGGCTGCGGGACGATGTTCATAGGGCGGCTGCTCCGCATGCACGTGGGGAGGAGCTACATAGAAAACGGTCTGAGCTCCAGCATCTCCTCCTAGGCTTTTAAATGGGTGAAATAAAATGCTAGGAGGAAAGGCAGCATTATGGTTTCAAAATGAGAGTGTTTGGGATTCACGCAGGAGTCCGAGACTGCATGCACAGAGCTGATATCGCAGGGGTAAAGTGAGAAATCATGTGATAAATATTATAATATATCTTTTCCATTAAATATGTGAAAAGACACAAAGTCAAGCACTCTACAGTTAGGAAAGGCCAGCATTAAAGTTGCCTGTGCAACCTAAATTCACCCTCCTTCTGCACATGCATTATGATACAATCAGTAATTAAACAATCATGCACTACGCAGTGTAGTTGTGGCTGTGTTGGTCCCAGGATATTAGAGAGACATGGAGAGGTAATGTATTTTATTGGACCAACTACTGCTGGTGAGAGAGACAAACTTTCGAGACACCCAAAACTGTTCTTGGTCCAATAAAAGATATTACCTCACCCGCCTTATCTCTCTATGATCATGTACACCTCTACCTCAATATAACACTGTCCTCGGGAGCCAAAAAATCTTATTGCGTTATAGGTGAAACCGCGTTATATCGAACTTGCTTTGATCCACCGGAGTACGCAGCCCCGCCCCCCTGAGCACTGCTTTACTGCGTTATATCCGAATTCGTGTTATATTGGGTCGCGTTATATCGGGGTAGAGGTGTACTGGTTTTTTCCACAAGACCCCTGCCTCAGAGTGCTCACTGAACGAACCCCTATTCAAGAAAGAGGGCTGGATAACTACACGTATATCTGATAAAAACGGAGTTCGCTGAATTAGGATGCCCCACGGCACCAGTCAGTTTGGTAATTTTGCAAAGGATCATGTGTAAGGCTCACAGGGGGTGAATCAGACTTGGCAGCCTCATTATTTGCATAATAATCACAAAAGGTTGCTTGTTTTAACCAGAGATTGCACTGATTTCATACAGATTGGCTAACATGGGGACTGTCCACCCCCGTGTGCAAGTGCTGAGGATATGGCACAGGTAGGCAATGCCTTGCACAACACACTGCATACAGCTTTTAATTTCTTGAAAGTAAAATTTCTGATTGTGACAGGCAAGTTTTCATGAGCTCTCGAAGGAGGCATTTTACAACTGCACTGGGGAAGCTCTCTGTCTTTAAATGTACCTGCTGCTGCCAGGGCAAAATTGTCCTGGTGTGCACCCCGAGAGAAACCGGAGGGACAAGAAATTTCCACCTGTTTCATCTCAAGGAGTTTACTGCAGATTGCCCCCTGGATAGAAGGGCAGTGAGTGAGGATGTAGAGGCCACTCAACCCTGGGCATTTGCTTGAAGCAGCAATAATTCTGGCACGGAGCTCTGCTGCTTACGGCTCCTCTGCTGAGAAAGGGGTGAAAGAGAGTGACTCCACCCCTCCTTCCCCCATAAACCTGGCAGATCCGCATGGAACTCAGATGGTGGGATTTTGTGCAGGATCTCAAGAAGGGGGATGATATGATAGAATTGGAAAAGGTTCAGAAAAGGGCAACAAAAACTATTAGACGTATGAAACGGCTGGGACTTTTCAGCTTGGAAAAGAGACGACTAAGGGGGGATAAGATAGAGGTCTATAAAATCATGACTGGTGTGGAGAAAGTAAATAAGGAAGTGTTATTTGTTATTTATTGACTCCTTCTCATAACACAAGAACTAGGGTCACCAAATGAAATTAATAGGCAGCAGGTTTAAAACAAACAAAAGACAATATTTCTTCACACAACACACAGTTAACCTGTGGAACTCATTGCCAGAGGATGTTGTGAAGGCCAAGACTATAACAGGGTTCAAAAAGAACTAGATACATTCATGGAGGATAGGTCCATCAATGGCTATTAGCCAGGATGGGCAGGGATGGTGTCCCTAACCTCTGTTTGCCAGAAGCTGGGAATGAGCGACAGGGAATGGATCACTTGATGATTGCCTGTTCTGTTTGTTCCCTCTGGGGCACCTGGTATTGACCACTGTCGGAAGACAGGATACTGGGCTAGATGGACCTTTGGTCTGACCCAATATGGCCATTCTTATGTTCTAAGCAGCACTCCCTGTCTTTTGTGCCCTCTGGGGATAATCAGTAGTAAAACTCCCATTGACTTCAAAGCT
Source organism: Terrapene triunguis (assembly GCF_002925995.2). Taxonomy (NCBI): domain Eukaryota; kingdom Metazoa; phylum Chordata; order Testudines; family Emydidae; genus Terrapene; species Terrapene triunguis. The sequence continues at coordinate 6,293,416 of NW_020665140.1, forward strand.
GAGTATGTTTGAAAATGTCACCCTGTTAGCAATCGCACCCAATCCTGCATACAGCTAATGTTTAACTTTAAGCACATCAGTAATTGTAGTTAAAGCAATGAGATTACCGAGATGTGCAAAGTTAAGCATGTGCATACATTTTTGCAGAATTGGAGCCTTTATCTATAAATAAAAATATTTTATTCAAGTGAGGTTCACCTTTTCTCTGTTTCTGTCCAAATATTATTTTTAGTTGTATGAGCATGAAACATCACTTCTTTTATAACAACATCATGTCAACGTGATTATTCCCCTTTTTTATCTTTTAATTTTTGGAGTCTTTGGAGACATTTGGTATATATTTGCCCTGAGGCTCAGATTTTTTTTTACCGAGTTTCAGCCAAATTGTAAATTCGGGAGGTGGGGGGGGAGGGTTCAAGTGAGAACACAGCTATAACTACTGATTATTCATTTTCTGATTTTAAATTGTTGTGCAATATTGCTTTGGGCTGTCTAAAAGCTGCTGCATTCCTCCCAAAGAGTAATTGCATTTCAGTGGGAGGTGAAGGGGTCTATACTTTATAGGCCAGGTTCCATAGTCTTTTTTCAAGTCTGGCTCTCAATATTAAAATCACCCCTGTGCAGAGGACCGACACCGCTTATGTGCCACTTAAGGTGTCATAATAAATGTTAGTGTTTGAACAGTGACACATGTTTGCATGGGCACAAAAGGAGGCCCCTTTTGGAAATAAGGCCCAATATCTACAGTCTTTCATTCCCTTGCAGTTTCCAGGGTTCTACATTGATTGGTTCTATCCTTATATATTGCATTTAGCACACTTATTTTGCTTAAAAGAATACCATCAACTTAAAAATTACACTTCTGACTGAAAATGTTTCATGTACTGTTATTACAAGTTGCCTCTAGATTACTATAAATAAGGGATTAGAGGGAAAATATATTTCTCTTTTTATTTTATTTATTTATTGCTTTGTTGACTTTGTGATTTGGAAGCACTTTGTGTTTAGTCAATTTCTGTGTTTTTCTCCCATATACTGTTAATTTCCTTTGTTTGCATGGGTCTTTGATGGAGCTATAAGAGGAGAAGGAAACCATCAGAAGTATAGGAAAATGTGATTATAAAACCAAAACATTTGTGAGAGGAACTCAAGGCAAATGTAACACCTGAAACTATTTTTAAAGTATGTTTTTAATTGGCTAGGTTTCAAGTTGACGGAGATCCTTCAAAGCTACTGCAGTACCAATAACTAAAATAATAAATAAAATAATCTCTCTTCCCACTGCTCTTCTTTTTACTGTTATGTTCATATATTTCTTGCATCCTGAGCTCAGGTTTCCATGTGCTGCAGACTTTCTTCATCTGGTTTTTCAGTCTGCATATGACAGGCTGGTGAGTGTTGACACCCACTCACCTTCTCTTTGGCATTCCGATGCAATTACTCGACAATGAGATATCATGGCATGTGTATACATTTTCTACAACAAAAAATCCAGGTCTGGTCTACACTCAATTTTGTAGTGCTTTAGTTATTTTCAAAGGTATTTAGGCACCTAAAGATGCAAAAATCAATAGGCATTAGGGACCTAGGCATTTTTAAAATCCCACTAGGCACCTATCTGTATATTAGGTGCCTAAATACCATTAATAATATGGTCCTTAATAGTTTATTATATTCTCACTTGAGTGAAGAGCAGTACATGCTGGGAAATGTTTGACTCTTTTTTATATTTCCACGTGTAATTCTGAAAAATCAATCTACATATATTAGATTCCAGCAGTGCTGGTCATTACAGAGGAACCAGACCTTGTCTCAGGGATTATTGTCTTCAGCAAGCTGTGGATGTTTCCCTACCTCTGAAATATAATTAGCAGAGGTCTCTGACTATCTCACTTCTGAAGAGATCATGCAGCTATTATGAACATGAACAATTAAAACAGTACAGTGATGCTTTTAAATGCAAGTGTGAATTGCTTTTTAGACAGCCTGGTTTTCATACAAGCTGAGGTAAGGTGACCAGATGGCCCAATTTTATAGGGACAGTCCCAATATTTGGGGCTTTGTCTTATATAGGCGCCTATTACCCCACCACCACCACCCCTTGTCCCGATTTTTCGCACTTGCTGTCTGGTCACCCTAAGCTGAGGGGAGGGATACTTGACACAGCCATCAGCTTAAGACAATGCATTCCTCACTGCAGCCAACTAGCTCTGCAGATGGAATGCTGGCCCAGAGAAGCTAGTTACCTGGGCCTGTTTTTAAGAGGTCTGGAGTTGAATTCACAACTGAAGAGGGGGAAATTGATATTGTCTAACACATCCCAAGGTGGGGTGGCTGTTCCAAATGCAATTTAGGCTCAAGAAAGATGATGAGGTAGCAGCATTCATCTATTCTGTAAAGCTCTTTCCGATAGATACCTATCTTCAGTGTGTGTTTCAGAGTCCAATGTTGATTGCACTTCTTCCATCTTTGTGCATGGTATGAATTTGTAACTGTGACTTATCTGGTGATCATACTACTACTTATGCCTCTGAATAGCACTACTCTTCTTCAAAACACTTCACAAATAGGTACTAAAATAACTCTCTAAAGCCCCCTGTGAAATAGGAGTTATTATAGAAGAAATATGCTCCTTCAGCAGTGGGACAACCATTAATGATAGGGAGATCTCTAAGAGGCTTCATTTCAACTGGCTACCCGTTTCTCAAGATGCCAACTGACTCTGGGAGGCATATGGTGAGCCTGTGGCAGCTGCAGTTTAGAATGCTGCTGTTCCTAGCTTCCGTTCCGAAGCTCCAAGCCCTAGACTACAGTTTTCTTTAAATACCATTTCAGTTCTCTTTGTTCTTATCCATGTGAGTCAATTAAAGTCTGGACACCTATTTTCCAGCCTGGAGGGGAAAAGAGACAGATTGTATGTGAGAGTATGATTACAGATACTCCAGAGCCTGGGTACTTTTGGCCAGACCATCTTTCTCCTACCATGCAGAATACCAGCTTGAGTAATAGCTGATCCAGGGCTGACCTCACTGTGGTGCAAACAACCACAGTTGTCAGCACAAGTGGACAATCAGATGTGATTTCTATCCATTAAGGACTGTTATGGGAGAGCTGTTGGAGACTTCTGATTTAGGGAGGCAAGCAGGTACTGTTCATATTTTGAGGGAATTATGTTTTTAAAAGGAACTGGTGGAAAATAATTGTCTGGGGCTGCTCTAAACCACATTAGGGACTTGGCCAGGGCAGATCCTGCCCCAGCATCAGGGAGCCACAAACATCTTTTGTGCTCTTCCCTCTGCTCCTATGGTTTATTTGGCCCAGTTAAGAATCTGACCTTCCATAGTTTGTGGAATGTTACAGTTTTCTATTTTTTACCTTTCGGCTCATGTTGTCTCCATGGTGATGTAGAGTATCATATCTCTTGACCCAGGAATTCATAGTTGCAGGCTGTATTTTCATGCAGATATAGCATTGGTCTGTGATTGGTCATTATTACTTAGCAACATAGGAAATGTCATACCGCATCAACTCATTAAATCTTCTGGCTCTCCTTCAGCAGTAGCTAATGCCTAATTCTTCAGAGGCAGGCCAAAGCAAAGTAAAAATACACACAAACCTAACCAACATGCTCTTCCTGGTAGCTTGATAGCTATCTGGGTAATCATTCAATGCTGTATCTGGGGTAAGTTCCTTCCTGACTACTGTGATGATCAGCTTGCACCCAGAAGCATGACATTTGATTAGCAGATCCTCAGCAGGTGTAAATCAGTGTAGCGCTATTAACTGATTGTTGATTTATACCCGCTGAGGATCTGGCCTGAATCCTAGCATGCAAAGTTAAGCATGTTATTAGTAGCCAAACAATTATCCTGATTCTCATTGCTGTTACTTGCTAGTGCTAGCTACTGTCCACTCAATATGAAAACATAATCCCTGCCTTGACGAGTTTACAATCTGAGAAGCCAAGTGACCAAAAAGAGGGAGGGAAGGGAAGAGGAACAGCCCTGTTTTAAATCCAGTTTTTAGTGCCAATTGCACAAAGGTGCTGGTTAGCCAGAGGATCAGCTTTCTCAGTATGCAGCAGTCAGAGAAAAGATGCCAGCGTTCGTGTAGTATCACTTGAAAGTAATATTAAAATCATTCCAAAAACAATGTATGTTTGTACTCCCCAAAATCAAGCAGAAAACTGATCCAAAAGGAGCCTGGGCCGGGCATTCTGAAACCTTCTTGCCAGGAACCATCGACACAGCTGTAATCATCAGGGCTGGTGAAACTGTTGAGGCCCACAGTGCAGCTTGTAGGGGCAGAGGTTTTCAACAGAGGACTCTGCACTAGGGAACTGACTCCCAGAAGAGATCAGAACAATCCCAAGCTAACTAAAGCCTGAGCTACTGAAGACATGAGACTCCCAGCTTCCTTTTCTAAAGAGCAGGTTTCTCTAGCACTGGGGCTTTCTGAGAAAAGCTTGAGAATGTGACCTGAGTGCACCCTAAAGACTCAAAACACTGAAGATAAAGAAAAATTATCCAAATTGTATGATTTTACTTTAAAATCTCCTAATTTATAAGGCAGTTATTATTTTGTTGGGTGCAGGCTGACTCATTCTCCTTGAATATTTGGGGTTAGAAATACTGTGTATGTTCTGATCACCGCATAATTCCCATCTCTTTGCATGAGCTTTGCCACAATGGAGGACTGAAGAACGTATGAGCCATTCACAGGCAGAAAAGGAAAACTTCAGACAAATAAAAAAAATCCATCCAACTAGGTAAGAGTAGTTCAGCACAACAGCAGTCTTCTGTAGTTAAATCAATTTGATCCTTTATTTTGTACCAGTGGTTAGGCAGTGTGATTGGATGCTTGATAGATTGACAGCTAGGTCATCCATACTGGCGCAGGGTATGTGTCACGTATTTTTACATTTTATTGGTTTGTCTCAGATTAGTCAGTTCACAGATTTCTTGCCTGCTTTCCTCCTTGCTTGTAATTTTCATCCCATCTTCTACTAGCTTTTTACAGAAACATCAGAGCACCAACATTCATTAACTGGTATATGTTAGAGGGCAGATTCTCTTGTGCATTCTGGCCCCTTTGCTTTTTCTCTGGTGGTACACAAAAGGCCAGGAAGCAGCCAGATCTGGCTAGCTGAGAATTCCTGAGGAATGGGGGAGAAAGATTTGTGAGGGGGCACGGATGTACAAGAGTGCATTGAGCTCCAACTGCTGCAGTCAGCTGGCATAAGTTAGAGCAGCCTAGTTGCTGCTCTAACCAACCATGGGTTCAGATCTACCCTGAGATTCAAGGAGCGGCCCCCTCTGCTGTGCCACACAGAAACTCTGTGCAGCAGAGAAATTGGGCCCCTACGTTTCCAACACTCTGTCCTCTCTTGTTAAAATTAATATTATTTCTTGTGTCTGGTGGCTTATTGTCTGTTTTTTTTTTTGTTTTTTTTAATTGTATTTCTTTATTTAGCCTCTAATCCTGGGAATTATTTCCCCTTACAGTGTCTTAGCACATAAGTGCACAGGCCTTTTCTCATCCATATTGTCCCTGCGTTGTCTCAGAAGAAATAAAACAAGCCTTATAATAATGTTGGAACAGAAAGGTTTTAGACCTGGAATGAAGGCAGATTAAAAACTTCTATTATAGTTCTGGTAGATGGTCCTTGGCAGACATGTGCTGTTGTCTCTAGTCCCTGGAGGAATCTGTCTGTCAGCCAGCAAGTGTCTCAAAGTAAGAATGACCCAGAGTTGGGGGGGAGGAGGTGGATAGACTGAAGGCAGAATTCTTAATCTAATGGGAGAAGATGCCGTCTGACATAAACCGGACATTATTCACCCATCATCCATAAACATGCATGAGAGCTATCTTGTGTGGGAGTAATAACCCTGAGCTGACCATAAGTCTCTTTGTCACTGGAGGGAATGAACCCAGTTACGGGTTTTTTTTCTGCATTCCTTCCATGGTATAGCTACCTCCTTTTTGGGGGAGATTTACCAAGAGTGACGGGCTATCATGCCTGTATCCCGTACAGGCTCTCCACAGCAAGGCCGAGGTTATGCTAACCAGTGCTGCAGCTGTAGTTGTGTGTGCAAGTGGTCCAGTGGCTCTCTGCCAGCCCTTCACAGCCTTTCCTCCAGAACATCCATTCCCCACCCCTGGCTAAACCTCTTCACAGAGCACATCTCACACCCTTTGGCTTATCTTGACCTAGAAACTCCAAGGAGATTTTGTTCTAAAAGGATGCCTGACAAAACCAGCTATTCTCTGCAAACGGCATTAGGGCTTCTTTAAATGTGATAATCAGACATTCAGACAGGAAGAAGAGTCTCAAAAAACACTTTCTAATGTGGGTTTCATACACTTTCTCTGGCCTACACAGACTCTTTTGAATTAATGTCTTAAAATAGGTTCAGCTTCTCTGGATTTTTTTTTTGGTAATGTACCCAGGAGCTGTAATGTAGCCACAACTTAATGCCCAAAGTACTGTTTGTAAGGGAGTCTATTTTTATAAGATTAGGGCTTATTTGAGGATGAATTAAAAATAACCTTGCAAGTTACTCCAGGCTTTATCTCTCATGCCCGGTTGCATCATACGAGATGGAGGAAATTCCTGCACGCTGCAAATAAACCTATAATCATTTAATCTGCAACGGGTTACTGTGAAATCCAAACAGAAAACCTCTTTCGTAGAGTTGCACAGTACTTACAATCACTCAGAATTTCCAAGCCCTAGTGTAGAATCAGAAAATAGAAAAGGAAAGAAACAAGCAGATCAGCGGCAGGCTGGCCTGGGGTGGTGCTTTGAGTGGGAGCTGAGTGGGAGTCCCAGCTTGGTTAGGATTTGGGAATACTATAGTGCAGGACGTTCATCCCAATTAAATCTCCTCACGACGATGAAAGAAAGTGCAGTGTATAAAAGTGGCACAGAGTCCTGCCAGTTTCATCACACACTTCCACTTCGCCTCCTACAACACCATGGCAACCTATCTCCTCTAGGAGTGACAGAGCCAGGGACCTCAGCTGCTGCTCCTCTCTGAAACTCCTATGGGGGTATGTGTGGGAGGAGGCATCACAACATATAGCACTTGCTTTGCTTTGGCCTACAGTTTTAGGAGGAAGGAGCAGGATGCCAAAGAGAATAGCCAGGCCTGCCCGTCCAACAGAGAAGTTTCTGTGGGAATCTGGAGGCATGTGTAGAGCTGGTGCTCCCCCTGTGACCCTACTCAGATCCAAGAGTTTAGTTTACTCTGCATTGACAGAAGCAAAGGGAGTGTGGGGCCAGACCTATACAGGAATCACCTGACTTATCACTGAAATGCAGCTGCCTCTGGAGCAAAACATTGGGTTTGTGCAGCACACAGCAGCAACACAGAACAGTTTAGGACAGGAAGTGAAGAATACTGTATCTAATGTTTGTCCTAGATTTACATATCAGTATAAAGCAAATATCTCACCACACAGCAACGGACTTGACCTGGCTTACTAATGTAATAGGAAATTGGATCAGAAACATAATTATGCTGCACATAATGGACTTAAACACTCTTAGCTCAGCCTTCACTTCCTATTGTGACCGCTGCTCAAAACGCACTTTACGAAGAGAGAAAAGCAAGGAAACACAACAGTACACCGGCAGTTGTACAACAAAGAAAAACACTGTCAGCTGTAAATATGAAAGCCTATCATCATTTATTTCAACACAACATTTGGCAAAAGGGCCAGTAAAACACCCTAAGAGTTTAACTTATGGTAGCAGTGACATTTATTTTTAAAAAATCGTGCTTTTGAAAATGAAATCTATTTGCTTAGGACACCACACATCTTCTTTAAAAAACTACTTACATTAAAATAATAAGTTTATAGCTTGTTGGGAATGCAAGGCCCTTGCATTAATGCTTTAAAAATACAGCTTTTAGCGAAGCCTGGAAATGACTGACAGAATATAAAATATTTTCCATGTTAGGTCCTGATCCTGAAAACTCTTACTTGGGGGAGTCAAAGGCAGTGCTTGTGAGAGTATGGACTGCTCAGTCAAGTACAAATTTGCACTACCCCTTAGGTAGTGGGTAAGGCTAGAGAACTCATCACTAATATTTCTGATCAGTGGAAATTTCATCCTCCTTTCCCCTTGGCATGACTACTACTCCTCTACCTCGATATAACGCCGTCCTCGGGAGCCAAAAAATCTTACCGCGTTATAGGTGAAACTGCGTTATATCGAACTTGCTTTGATCCGCCGGGGTGCGCAGCCCCGCCCCCCCGGAGCACTGCTTTACCGCGTTATATCCAAATTCGTGTTATATTGGGTCGTGTTGTATCGGAGTAGAGGTGTATTAAGAATGCATTGACAGTGTGTTGGTTCTATAAAGATACAAAGTATGGAGAATCTCTGCTTCTTGAGGTCACCATGTGAACACAATTCAGGCTTCTGCAACTGGCAAAGATAGTGACTTATATTGCTGAGTAATCAGGCCCATGTCAAATAAGAGCACTGTAGAGTGACAGAGTCATCACTGTCTTTACCAACCCCTCCCCTCAGCATCCAATTAACCTCTTGTTCGCTGAATGTGGAGACCGCTCGGTATGCTGGAGACTTTCCAAGTGGCCACAGGAGTCAGTTGCCCATTTCCCATTAGAATTAATTGGGAGTTGGGTGTCTAGCTCCCTTATGCTCCTTTGAAAACCCCAGCCAGAAACATCTGTGAAACAGCAAGATTCTTTTAAATGCTGGGAATGTAGGAAGCATGAGAGTTAAAACCAGGAGGGTGATTTTGCCTAACACTGCAGTTCATTAGGTAGCACTCAAGTTAAAAGTACCTATTATATACATTGTCAACCTATTATATATACCATTATATAATTAATTACAACGTTTTCTTTAGATACATATTAAGGCTGGGATTTGCAGTGGAACCTAAGAGACTCATTCACCCAAATCCAAATGAAATTCTAGGAGAATTGGGCATTTAAATCCATTAGGTACCTTTGAAATTCCTATGTAGTATATATACACCTGTTATATCACAAAATCAATCTCTCTCTCTCTCTCTCTCTCTCTCTCTATATATATATATATACACACACACATACACACACACACATTTTATATCCATTGTAAGAGATTATGCAGGGAAAAAGTCATTTAACCAATAACAATAATACATTTTTGTTTAGTCAATGTTGCATTTGGTTAGTTAGTTCAGTGTCTTTTTACAAACCTGTTCTACAATGTTAGGTACTTTGACTGCAGGCCTGAGAATCACCTCCTTTGTTAAAGTGCAGTCCCAATGGATGAATGAATCTGAATGTTTTTAAGGTGCAATACAAATAAAAGACAGGATTTGGTGGCTTCTCCTCCCACAAGAGCTAACAATAGAAGACTATTGCAAGTAAGACATGAACAATGTTTTTTAAATTGCTCTTGGCCACAATTTATGATAGGCTAAATTTTTCATAAAACTCTAAGGCATTCAGGAACTTTTCCCGAAGGATCTCTTCATTGCTGTATCTCGGGAGCACCAAGATGTGATAGCAGGTATTGGCAATAGGATGGAAAAGGTCTGGGTTTTCTTTTTGAAAGTCTGCAATAGTGAATTGAAAATGTCTCATCCCTTCGGCAGGGATTCGATCCGTTCCTGTCAGAAAAGCTGAGGGGAGGAAAAAAAAGTCAACAAGATACAGACAGAAAACACACAAAGATAATATTATTGGGGAGTGGAAGGGGGCAGAGAATCACAAAGTAAATATACAAGTAATTGTATAAGCTATTTGTTTTTTGTTTTACACTTAGTGTACTTGCGTATTTTGAATCCTTTTACTTGCCGACTTATAATGAGCATGATCCCTTCTTTTCTTTTTTAATCAAAAAGATTTTTTAAGTTAGAAAGGCTAGGCTAGGCTTTCTGTGCTTAAAAACTACGAACATGATCCAGCAACATTCTGGATAAAGCAGGGCCTACTTGTGTCAGTAAGGACCATTCACATAATTAAGGACTCCTCTTAGGCCCCGACCAAGCCATCTCTTTTATGCCACCTCCTTCTGAGCTGTGCCACAATTTCACCTCAAAATTTATAAAATTAAATACAAAAAGACACAAGGGAATTGCTATCTATGGTTATCCTGCACTAAGGTACTATGGTGATAGATGTCTTCAAATACCTTGTAGAGAGAGATTAATTAGTAAATCTAGCAGAATTTCTGTCCTGTGGGGAATTTCTGATATTTTGACATTTGTTGTCATCCCAAATCAGGGGGAAAAAAGTCCAAATTTCAATTTTTTTCATGGACTGGAAAGTTCATAAACATTTCAATTAGGAAATGTCTACACATTTTGTTCAACATTTTCAATCAAAATTCAATGTTTCAGCACTCTCAAATTTGAAACATTTCATTTTGGTTTGGTGAACCAAATTAAAAGGTTCCATTTTGACTTGGTTCAACATTAATTTGGGGCCTTTCTGAGCTGTCACAGTGCCTCATGGGAGTTGTAGTGCTAGTGCGTAATGCCCCCATTCTCCTCTATGGACCGGGCTCCCTGGCTGGACTGCATCTCCCATGATGCATCACAGTCTCCCCGCTGGTTGAACCATTATGGTGCATCATGGGAGTCCAGCCAGGGAGCACTTGCCCAAAAAAGAAAATGGGGGCATGGGGCAACTGAACGACATATTCCATAATGCTCTAGGGCTGCTCAGGTGAGCAGAGATTAATGCTGAACTGACCTGAAACTAAACCTTTTGATTCATTTTAAAACATCAAAATGTTCAATTGGGGTCTACCTGACCCAAAACATTTTGTTTAGATTTTCCTGGAAAATCAGAGAGTGTCAGCAAAATTTAAAGTTTTGCCTGTAGAAATGGCATTTTCTGTTGGGAAAAAATATTTTAACCGAAATCTGCAGCCCAGCTCTACTCTGAAATCAGCCGATCCAATCAAAGAGGGAGCTGGGGGAAAAAGGCAGAAGTCTTGACACCTAGTCCTCTGCTCTAACCACTAGCACATACTTCTAAAATATTTCCAGCAGAACCACCTGATGTTTTGCTGTGGCTGTAGCTCATTATTCTACTAGTATCCAGTGTCACATTCTTTCATTGACATTCTATTGAAGTCAATGGGGTTACACTGATGAAGAATTAAGTAGATATTCTTCCATTTATACTCATTCAAATACTCTCATGAGGTAATGGCTGTGAAGCTAATCAAATACCTCCTGCCTCCGCTGCATGCTGATTCATGACCCATCACCTCCACTGGCTCTCTATTAGCCTTAGGTGGAATAATATTTAGTGCATTATTTAAAGTGCCTGTTTTATTACCAAGAAAATTCTTCTTCTTTTCTTCTGGGAGTTCATGAAACACAGCCCAAAAATTCTGGATGGTTTGATCAGACTTTTCATAATCTTCGTACTTTGTATTCTGTCAAAGAGAATAAAAATAGACCTGCCCAGTTAATCTACAAATGTAAGACTGGAAGACACCTTGCTAAGTATTATCTAGAACATCCCTGACAGCTATTTGTCTAACCTGTTGTTAAAATCCTTCAATAATGAACATTATACAACCTGCCTAACTATCCTGATAGGAAGTTTTTCCTAATGTCTAACTTAATTTTCCCCTGCTGCAGTTTAAGCCCATTACTTCTTGTCCTGTCCTCGATGGTTAAGAAAAACAATTTATTACCCTCCTCTTTGTAACAACCTTTTACATACTTGAAGACTTATGTCCCCCATCAGTCTTCTCATCTCCAGACTAAACAAACCCAATTTTTTCAGTCTTTCCTCAGAGGTCATTTTGTTGCTCTCCTCTGGACTTTCTCCAATTTGTCCACATCTTTCCTGAAGTGTGGTGCCCACTGCCCAGAACTGGACAAAGTACTCCAATTGAGGTCTTCTCAGTGCTGAGTAGGGTGGAAGAACTACTTCTCATGGCGTGCTTACAACGCTCCTACTAATACATCCCAGAATGATGATCACTTTTTTGCAACAGTGGTACACTGTTGACTCATTGAGTTTCATTTATTTCAAACCATTTCTCCAAAAGATCATGTTGCATTCTAATCCTGTCTTCCAAAGTGCTTGCAACTCCTCCCTGGTTGGCATCATGCACAAACTTTATAAGTGTTCTCTCTATGCCCCCACAACATGCTACAAAAACTCCAGGGCCGGGGGGGAGGGGAGGACTCGGGGCTCTGGGCTGTGGGGCTCAGGCATAGGTGTAGTTTGACTTCTATTTTGGGTGGGCGGGGGCCAGTAGGGGTTGAGACAGCTCTGCATGGTGGGGTCCAGGGAGGGAGCGCCACCTCTACCCCCTGACTCACCTCAGCAGTGCCACCTGCCTGTCTGGGTTCTGTGTGTGGGGGTGGTGCAACCAAAAATTATAACTCAAAAGTGGGGGGCTCAGGTCAAAAAGTCTGAAAATAGCTCAGAGTGCAGGGAGGGAGTAGCTAGGGCCTATGTGTGGGCAGGGGGTAGCACAGGGTGCAGGGAGGGGTAGCTAGGGGTTGTGTGCAGGCAGGGGGTAGCTCAGGATACAGGCGGGGGTGGCTAGGGGCTGTGTGTGGACAGGGGGTAGCTCAGGGTGCAGGCAGGGGATAGGTTGGGGGCTGTGTGCGGACGGGGGGTAGCTCGGGGCTGTGTGAGGACATGGGATCTTATCTACCAATTCTCTGAGTTTGCTAACGTCTGCCTTCTTGAAGTCCACTGTCTAATATTCTGCTGTTTCCCTCCCACCACTACTTAGAATTATGAACTCTATCCTCTCATGATCACTTTCACCCAAGCTGCCTTCCACCTTTAAATTTTCAACCAGTTCCTCCCTGTTTGCCAGGCTCAAATCTAGAACAGTCTCTCCCCTAGTCATTTTCTCCACCTTCTGTAATAAAAAGTTACCTAATACATTCCAAGAATGTTAGATAATCAGTGCCCTGCTGTGTGGTTGTTCTTTGATAGCTCTTTATTTATCTAAAGCAATACATTTACTTACCAAATATGTAAAATAGTCCTGTTGCTATATTAGAGCCTTCTAGTTTCCTATAGGTGGAATCTGCTTGTTTGGTTTTTAAGGAATGTATGACAAAACCTGAAGTTCTTACTTAATTTCTACTCTTCTTTACTCAGGCAACCTTCCATTGACTTGTGTCTGAGTGAGATTCTGATCTCGGTTGCTCAGCTGTAAATCTAGAGTAACTCCAGTGGGTCTAGTTCCTGATTGCCCCAGGTTGTACTACATGGGGTGCCAGGCAAAGTGCCTCCAAATCACAATGAAAGTGTTTACACCTACTTAGCATGGGTATAAATGACTACATAAGGTGCAGGGCAACAGAGAACTAGATGAATTTAGGCGATTGGGCTTACTTACACTGGTAGAACTGAGGGAAAACTTGGTCCTGAATGACTCAGACTTTGGCTCATAAGAAAGATAAAAGGCTCTAATCCTTTATTCTGGGGACACAAGGCTACTCCAAGATTAGATCCCTGTAATCCCAGCTATTTAAATACTTATTTTAAGATAGAATGGAAAAAACGGTACCAAATGTTTGTCTTACATTTTAATATTGCCATGATGGACTTATTTGCTAGGATGGATTCCATTTTGGGGCATCTCTTTACACAGCACTTCCACCCACCCACATACAGGCCCTAGCTGCCAAATTCAGATTTTTAACACCCCTCCACTAACACACAAGTTCAGGGCATTCTAATCGAGGGTCTGCCTCAACCAGCTATAGAGAGGGGAGTGTAGTACATTTCAGATCCAGATCTGGGTATGGATTTCTAACATGCCCACTTCGCAGCTTGAAGGTGGTGGGAGGGAAGGACTCAGGTCAGATATGAGGTATTACTTTAGGCCCATCTCTAATTCTTCTCTTTAAAAAAAAAAAAAAAAATCCTAAGAAGTGGTACCAGGAAAACCGAAGGGGCCTCTTTCATATGGGGCAAATTTCCAACAAGAGCATAAGGGGTGCAGCTCTGAAAATTGTTATTAGTATTTGTATGACAGTAATGCCTAGAGACCCCTGCCATGACTGGGGCCCCACTGCGCTAGATGCTCTACATACGCATAGTCAGTAGAGGCACCACTCTTCTACTGTCTTACTTTGAGTGCCCAAAGCATGCTCGGTGCTGTATGCTGCAGCATGGACCTCCAGATCATGTTTCTTTGGCTACCGAGCACTAAAAATGAGACAATAGCACAACTCAAAAGAATTTAAAGGAATATCATCAACCTGTTTAGCCCCAAAATGACTAGTAGCCACTAGGAACACTACATTGGGGCACTGGTGTGAACCTAAGCGAAAAGCCCCTCATCTCTTACCAGGCCCCTGAACCATCTATTCTCTCATTCATGAGGTTTGTACTCAACAAAAGAACAAAGACAGGGAACCTATATTCAGCAAGTAAAGCAGGCGCATGCTCTGCTGGACTGCATTACCTCTTCCAGCAGCTTCCAGTCATATTTTGTATGTCCACGGAAAACAGTCAGGAACTCGATAGGAAGGAAGAGCTTCCACTTCTTAGCTGGACAGCCTCTTAAAAACCCATTCCTGAAATCCTCAAATGGCTTCTTTACCGATTCATTGAACACATAATTCACGTATGCATTGACGTATTCTTTCCTGCAAAAATAATCAACCGAATGCTACTGATTTCTTGCTTTTAGTGAAACAGAGTCAGAGGCAACTTTAAAGGGGAAACCTGCAATAGTTCGTTCCTGAATGTGGCCTTAATCCAACACATGCAAGACACTTTGTGCACACGTATAGCCATCCCACTGAGTTCAGTAAGATTACTTGTGTACATAAACAAACAGGAATGGCCACTACAAATGACTGTCAATTCAGTCACCCCCATGAATGCATTTTCTGTGCTGTTTTTATACATTTTAAGGTCATTCTTATTAATTATTTATATTATAGTAGTAGCCAAGGGCCCCAGAGTAAGACATGGTGGGTATTCTTTATTTTGTGCTGTATGCACATTTATGAACACAGATCCCTGGTCCATATTCTGCTGTTTTACAGTGGTATAAATCCAGAGCAACTCCCACTGAAGTCAACAGAATTATTCTGGATTTACACAGGTTTAACTCAGTTTGAGTCTTCTTTTTATTTGTGATAGGAATAATTCACTGGAATGGTAGTTCTCTACCACCTACCCATTTTAAATATTATATATAGGGCTTAAATAGGGCTTTCAGATTCAGAGATTTTAAGCCCAGTCGGGACCATTTCTGATCTTCTACATAACACAGACCAAAGACTATCATCTCCCAGTTACCCCTGTGTTGAGGTTATCCCTGATACACTGTAAGGTTAATGGACTTTTACTTCCAACTATCTTTCTGTCCTATGTAACAAACACTTCGCTCATGAGAAAAATCTTACAGTTTAAAACCAATATATATATAAATCTATACCTCTTCCAAGACAGAAACTAAAACACGAGATGCTTAAAGAAAAGTGTGTGTGTATGAGAGAGAGAGAGAGAGAGAGAGAGAGAGAGAACTACCTGTTATGCTTTGTGATTGGAATGTCTGCACCATTTTCTTTAAGTTCAATGGAAACTATAGATCTTCCTTGTTCCTTCATTATCTACAACAGTCAAAGGCAAAGTAAAGAACTGAATGCTGGCTTACACATACCATTCTTATTCTTTACACAGAGCCTGATACTGCAAACACTTATGAGGGCGAGGACTTAACTTATATGATCAGTTGTGTTGATTTCAATGGGACCACTCATGAATCAAGTTACTCTGTGTATAAGTGTTTGCAGAGCTGGGCCCCGTAAGTAGGATGATAATGGCTTACTGTGAAATCTATCATCATGTTCTCAAGGATGTCATCATAGTCTTCATCCAGGATTTCTTGAAGATTCCTGTCAGACAAGAAGCAATATGGAAATAGACTCTAAATAATTTTGTTAGTGCAAGTTAGCAAAATATTTTCTAATTCCGTACATATACACATATTTTATGTCTTACACCTTATCTAGCACCGTTCATTCCGAATGACCCACAAATTGGTCTACAACTGGTCTATAAACTTCAGGCCTGATCCAGCAATGAGCTTCATGTGGCCTGAACAGAGCCCCCCCCACCCCCCCACCCCGACTTTAAAGGAATTCCATGCAGATGTATGGGTCAGCTTGCACCCAGGTCATTGTAGGGCTGGGGCCTTGGACCCCCATCCTACAGTTACATATGCGAATAACCTTACACACGTGAATAGTCCCACTGACGGTTATTCACATGTGTAAGTGGGTGCAGAATCAAGGCCTGAGGCTGCTATGTTTACTGAGTAAAGAGAATTCCATCATGGACCAGGGGGATGGTAGAGAAGAACTATTTTGTAGTGCAGAGCAGCGCCACACAGCAATTTAAGACAGGAAGTGAAGATTTTTTTAGTAATTTGGTTCACTGATGTAATTCATGCTTTGCTTGTTTTTTTTAATTTTTGTGTGAAGCACCTAGTTGCCATGGTGATAAGTGCTGTGCAAGTCAGTGAAATAAGAAGTGAAACAGCAGGGGGAGGAGGTTGGGTAGGCAGAATGCAAGTAGCCGAGTTGGAACTTGTCCAAGACACTGGAGTTAATAGACATGCTATTAAAAAACAAACAAAATAAAATGCCGTGCAATCTTTGTGATCCCGGTCTCTTGTTTCTCAGCCAGAACGGGCACCACAGTATCCCCATCTATGATGATAGGGCATCAGTTCAAAATTGAATCGAGGGGAAGAACGCTATCTACTGAATCACCATCACCATTTCCTGCTGTACATAGCTGAAAACTCTTATTCAAAACCTAACGCAACCAAAGCTGAGTTTCTCAGATCTGACATGATCACAGCATAGAGAAATACTTCTGTTATACTAAACATTTAAGTTGGTTAAAATGCAATCACAACAGAAATTTATAACCCACCAATCAGGGGACTATTAAAGGAGATGCATCTTTGTTTCAGCCAGGTCTAAATTATAGGCAACAACATTCTTAGGGCTTGTCTACACTGGCAAGTTTTGTCGCCAAAAACTGCCTTTTGGCAACAAAACAGCAAGAGTGTACACACTACAATGGGACTTTTGTCGCAAAAAACGTTGGCGACAAAAAGCTTCCACCCCTACGAGAGACTTTTGTCTTTTCCCCTCCCTTTATTGTCGACAAAGAGCCAGTGTAGACACTGCCGCTTGTTCCGTCAACAGAACTGGCTTCTGCCAGTATCCCACAATGCCTGCCCTGATTGCTCTGCTCAGTGTTTTGATCTCTGCTGCCCTGCAGGCATGCACCCCTCCCCTTTCAAAGCTCCGGGAAGTATCTGTGTGCTGCTCCATTTGGGGAACCAACAAAGAGCAAATCATTGGAATGCTCCTGTTCTGCCCTGCACTGCACTACGAACACAGCGGCAGGCAGACTGTAGCGGGAGGGGGACAGACTGCTGGGCTGCTTTGCCATTCCTCAGCACGGAGAGCTCACAGAGCTGCTCATGATGCTGCTCTCGGCAGCTGAGGGGCTGTGGGAGAACCCGGAGAGAATCCCAAGATGCCCAGCGATCAGCTCGTCCTTCCCACAACACTGGGGGATACATACCCACGGTGCATTGCTCACCCTGTCGATGATGGTGTCCCCAATGTGGGCATGATCTGTCGACAGAGGGAGCAATCCACTTGCAGGGCAGACGTACCCTGAGTGTCTCATCTCTGGAGCATGTCCATGTCCTAGAATTATCATATCAAAAGCAGTATGGTATTATAGGTTCATCGAAGGCATGTACTTGAATAACTGCATTTTGCTCTGTTTTTAGTGGTTTCTATGCACACCACAAAGTAGGAGACTTCACCCCTTCCCCCCCAACTTTTATTTCATGGCACAAAGCTTGGGAAATTGTTTTATCATACCTCCCTTCTGTAGGAGACAGCTCTTTTAAGTCTTCTAGAGTGGGTGGAATATCCAGCAACTTTTTGTACAGAGCTAGAGGGAAATGAAAGGGAGCGATCTTCCTGTTATACAGTGCCATTCCAAACAGAGTGCCAATCAGGGAAAAGGTGTCTTCGCTTCCTGGTACCTAGTTTGTGTGTTTAAAAAACAAAACAAACCCCTTATTACTGACTTTTTATTATAGTGGGGAGGGAGTGTGTCTAGAGGCTAGAGGCAGGGGACTGGGCATCTGGATCCGTGAATTGTATTCATCATTCTGCTGCTGAGTTCCTGGGCGAGTCACTTACACTCTCTTATAGCTATGTCTAACCTGCAGTTGGGAGGTGTGATTGCAGCAAATGTACATACACCTGAGCTAACTTTGATCTCGCTAGACCAAAGCAAGCTTGAGTATCAATCGCAGTGAAGCTGCAGCAGCACAGATGACACCCACTCAAGTATATGCCCAGGGTCCTGGGCAGACAGGGCTAGTCCGTGCCACTGTCGCTTCACTGTGATTATTACTTGAGCTAGCTTCAAAAGTAGCTCATGTTTGTCTACATGTCCTACAATCACACCTCCTGGTTGCAGAGAACATGCCCTAAGCGTAAATAAAGAAGTAACTGCATACATACAGAACCCTATGCCTGTTATTTAAAGGAGCAAGCATTTCTGAGGCCCAAAATATGAACTGGAAACTCCTTTAACTGAGAATCTGGTTGTTGGTGGGACTCCAGGATTTCTCCTAATGGAGGCTGAGCTTGCTCAGTGGAACCCAAGCACTGCCCACAGGGAGACCTGCAGCATTTCTAAGTCTGTTTCTCACAGAAGACATGACCCAAAGCGTGAGCCAGTTCATAAAAACGTGAAGGGGGTGGGGTGACAGTCATATGGGGAAATACCAGCTAAGAGACTTTTTTTTTTTTTTTTAAGTGAGGTTAAAAAATAGTATCATCTTAATAACTCACCTGGGAAGGGAACCAAATCAGCGTGGAGTCCTCAAAACGTCTGAATATCTGTGCTTCTGGACAACACAGTTCCCTTGTAATGATAGTGAAGAACTCCTGGGACAACCCTCCATCATCAATACCTTGTTCTCCAACGAACTGCACCTGAATAGCCCCAAAAGACCCCAACAAAATCACTGCTCGTGTCCATACTGAAATGATCATTTGCACAACTCCTCCCAGCACTAGGCAGTTACTTGGGCCCTGAAATCTGCACTGAGCTGGATGCAGGTGCAAGGGACTGTCAATGCATATGAAATTGCAGGATTGGGGACTCGTTTGCAGAAGTGGCAATTACAAATTGAATACCCATAACTGCTGTGGCTGTTCAGCGTGAAACGCTCAGTGTGTTTACCCTTGAATGATCATCATCTGTTATAATGGACAGGAGATGGAGATAGAAGAAGGAAAAGGTATAAGTGATACCACAGTGTTGTCAACTGTCATAAATTTATTGTGAGACTCACAATAATTTGGGGGGCCTGACTCGTGATTTTTTTGAATGCTTGAAGTTGGCAGTACTGGTACCATAATCTGACAAATTAGATCCTTATCCTTAAATCCAAGGCTCTAATTCTTCCCCTGCCCAGTTTTCACAGGTTACTTTGCTTCATCAATATTTGCTTTTAGTGCTGTTGAAAGATGCCAGACAGACAGCTCGACACCCACTTTAATGACGATAAGCCACATCTGAATGTTAGTATGCACGAGGGGTAAAATCCTGACCCCAGAAAAATTAGTGACAACACTCCCATTGACTTCAATGGGGACAGGATTTCACCTGTAGGATCTATATCACTGTTGGTCTGCAACCTGTGCAGTTATTTACATCAGGGCCAAGTGGGTGGAAAAGGCTATCATTCTGACTTGGTAGTGTTCAACACTCACTTAGCTTTGGAAAGAGTTGTCTCCTGCTTATTCACACAGCAGGCACTGTGCATAAAGCCACAGTGCAAATTTGCCCCTTTCAAGAACAATACATTCACTTACAGAAAACACTGCTGGTAGTTTTATAACATTGGAAAGCATAGAAGCTTGAGTTTAAACCTTATTTTATAAACAGCATAGCACCATCTAGTGGAAAGCAGTTGGTACTACCTAATTTTAATTCCATGAATTAAATATTAGCCATATCTGCATTAAAAAACCCTGATATTTGTTATATATAACACACACATGTACACACAATGTCATTAAAATAAAATTATGTGTATTTACTGTTCTGCATCATTTGTATATCGGGTTCTCAGAAAACTTTATACTCCCCAAATGTGGATTGCTGTATAAAACTGTAATTCTTTCTTGCCATTTTAGCGACAATAATAAATTACATGATCTTTTGGGTCATGGTTTCTGATAATCTCAGAACCCCTGGATAGAAATAATTACCCGGCTAGGAGTTGCCTGAACATCTAAGCCTGACTGTTGTGTAAATAAATGTAATACTTTGTTAATTTAAAGTGAGCGTTAGACATTCTCATGAAAAAAATTATAGCATGTATAGCAGTCACATAGGCCCTGACTTTTAAAGTGTAAAAGAATCCAAGGAAATGTCCCCATGAACATCTGTAATAAATTCAGTCTCCCACTCCCATTATTCTGTGCTCTCTCATGCCTGATACAGTCTCTCTCTCTCTCTCTCTCTCATCTTCTCTTGTGGTGTGCTTTTTTGAAGTGTTCTTTCATTCTATTCCCCAATGCATTTTTCTACTTCTCCAATATACTTCTCTACTCCTCCAATCTCTCCCATGCGTTCCCTTCCCCTCTTTGCTCCTCCACTTCACCTCCCAGTTGTGTTTTGCTGCTCCATCCCTGTTGTATCATAGCAGCAGTAAATAGCATTTACAAAATCCAGTGGTTCTGTCCACACTTGAAAGCACATGTGGCTTCCATGTGCTTCAGTTACCTTTTATACTATTACTGAAATATTTTGTAGAGTGCCCTCTTCTGGCAGGGCAGCTCTGTGACATCAAACATCAAAGCAAGTGCTGCACTGTCTGGGGCATTTGCTGACACAGTTTGGGGAGTTTAGATTTTTTCTGTATGTCAGCAGGTATTCAGGTCAAAATACGGGCTATGGGGAAGCTCACTTGCCAAAATGTAATATTTTTGTCTTATTATTTTTATGACATTAGGCACTAAGTATTTCGTATTTTTGTTTGTTTTTCTTTCGTTTTTTAATTGAGTTTAAAACGCCCTAGATTCTCTTTTTCCAGTTTCCCACTGGAACCATTTTTTCCTGAGCAAGTTATAAACCTCTGAAAACAAAGGTTTAGAACAGTCAAGCTGGAATATGTTGAACAAGTGAGATTTCAAAAGAAATTCCAATGTCCCACTGAAATCAACTCAACAAATTCTTTCCTCATCACAGTGAGCTTAAAAATAAAAATGGACTAAAAATTAACTCCTAACAAGGGAGTATCCCTAACCCCTCCACACAGTACAATTTGTCAGGGAGCGTAACTTTTCCTATAGGTGCACAAATAGCTTGTAGACCTGGTTGAACTGCTAAGGGAAATGCTTAGAATGAGATTAAGTATCAGGGGGTAGCCGTCTTAGTCTGTATCCACAAAAACAATGAGGAGTCTGGTGGCACCTTAAAGACTAACAGATTTATATTCCTCATTGTTTTAGAATGAGATTAAATTACTACATCTGTTGATCCATTAATCTATTATGGTACTGATGGGGTACCTCCACCATAGTATCTGAGAGTCTCCAAGTATTTAGAAAATAGAAACCACAGTTTCTGCCTTCCGAGCCATAGGAGAAATAGCTTAATTAGCTGACAGTGTGGCGAACCAAGTGAAAGTGATAACTGACTATATGCAGCGTGGGCTGAAAGGGAAGATGAGTTGCTACAAGGAAAGAGCAGTTGCTATAAATAACCCAGTTCAGGGGCAATGCAGCATTGGCTGATTACTAGGAACTAAAGTGCAAGCACCCAGGCTGCACAGGGACTCTCTGGAGCCAGCACAGGAAGGAGCTAGTTGCAGAGAGGAGGAGGAGGCTGGCCCTGTGAGTCAGCACACAGCACACAGCAGCAGGCCCGGCAGTGGCTGAGCAGGACCATGCGAGGACGGTATGTGAGCAGGACCCTCGCCTCAGTGCTGCTGTTCAGGCAGCCCCAGCCTGTGGGAGCAGGCGCTGCAGCTAACAGACCCTTCCCGGGTGCAGCCCCGAGACACTCCTCGGACGGGCAGGAGCAGCCCAAGGCGTGGGACCCGGCTCTGCTCGAGTTCCTGGTCTGCCCGCTATCCAAGAAACCACTGAGGTGAGGCCAGCCTCCTTCCCTTTCTCTCGGATTGAGAGATTTTAGGGGACCCTTGTGGTCATCTAGCCTGACCTGCTGCATGATGCAAGCCAGGGAACCTTGCCCAGTAATCCCTGCCTGTAGGGAATAGACTCTCCTCCCCTTTCCCACAAACCCACCGCCCTCTGAACTTCCAGTGTCCAGCTAATCTCTCCCCCCCCCTTCTTTAGAGAGAAGATTTTAACCAACAGTGACAATTTTGTCTGAGGCTGATTTCAAAGCACGAGTGAAATTTCACTGTCCTGTTGAAAAACACAACAATAGCCTTTAATCACAAAAGGAGCTGGTTTTTAAATCAGCCCTAAAGTTAATCTGAATGAGAGCCTACACCATCCGATGAGTAAATCTGGGCAGGTCACTCACTTCCAATTTTCTGCAGCTATGCATTAACTGAACTGTATATCTACACGGGGGAGGGAAGCGAGTTACAATGGAAGGGGTGTGTGTGCGCGTCACACCCATTCACGCTCTCCCTCCATTTTTACCTATTTCCCTCCATGGGCATGTATTTATATCTACTAGAATTAACTGAAATACAGCAAAAGGCAGGAACTGAATGTAACCTGTAGGGTTCATGACAAGCACATGTGCTCCGTGGAAGCTACAGTTTGCCATAATTTATATTTACACCTTCTCTTATTGGCAGAGAGAAAGGAGGGTCAGGACAAAACCGGGAGGAAAGATCAAACCAGTATCTTAGATGCCTATATACAAATGCGAGAAGTATGGGTAATAAGCAGGAAGAACTGGAAGTGCTAATAAATAAATACAACTATGACATTGTTGGCATCACTGAAACTTGGTGGGATAATACACATGATTGGAATGTTGGTGTGGATGGATACAGCTTGCTCAGGAAGGATAGACAGGGGAAAAAGGGAGGAGGTGTTGCCTTATATATTAAAAATGTACACACTTGGACTGAGGTAGAGATGGACATAGGAGACGGAAGTGTTGAGAGTCTCTGGGTTAGGCTAAAAGGGGTAAAAAACAAGGGTGATGTCATGCTAGGAGTCTACTACAGGCCACCTAACCAGGTGGAAGAGGTGGATGAGGCTTTTTTTAAACAACTAACAAAATCATCCAAAGCCCAAGATTTGGTGGTGGTGGGGGACTTCAACTATCCGGATATATGTTGGGAAAATAACACAGCGGGGCACAGACTATCCAACAAATTCTTGGACTGCATTGCAGACAACTTTTTATTTCAGAAGGTTGAAAAAGCTACTAGGGGTGAAGCTGTTCTAGACTTGATTTTAACAAATAGGGAGGAACTCGTTGAGAATTTGAAAGTAGAAGGCAGCTTGGGTGAAAGTGATCATGAAATCATAGAGTTTGCAATTCTAAGGAAGGGTAGAAGGGAGAACAGCAAAATAGAGACAATGGATTTCAGGAAGGCGGATTTTGGTAAGCTCAGAGAGCTGATAGGTAAGGTCCCATGGGAATCAAGACTGAGGGGAAAAACAACTGAGGAGAGCTGGCAGTTTTTCAAAGGGACACTATTAAGGGCCCAAAAGCAAGCTATTCCGCTGGTTAGGAAAGACAGAAAATGTGGCAAAAGACCACCTTGGCTTAACCACGAGATCTTGCATGATCTAAAAAATAAAAAGGAGTCATATAAAAAATGGAAACTAGGACAGATTACAAAGGATGAATATAGGCAAACAACACAGGAATGCAGGGGCAAGATTAGAAAGGCAAAGGCACAAAATGAGCTCAAACTAGCTACGGGAATAAAGGGGAACAAGAAGACTTTTTATCAATACATTAGAAGCAAGAGGAAGACCAAAGACAGGGTAGGCCCGCTGCTTAGTGAAGAGGGAGAAACAGTAACAGGAAACTTGGAAATGGCAGAGATGCTTAATGACTTCTTTGTTTCGGTCTTCACCGAGAAGTCTGAAGGAATGCCTATCCTAGTGAATGCTAATGGGAAGGGGGTAGGTTTAGCAGATAAAATAAAAAAAGAACAAGTTAAAAATCACTTAGAAAAGTTAGATGCCTGCAAGTCACCAGGGCCTGATGAAATGCATCCTAGAATACTCAAGGAGCTAATAGAGGAGGTATCTGAGCCTCTAGCTATTATCTTTGGAAAATCATGGGAGACGGGAGAGATTCCAGAAGACTGGAAAAGGGCAAATATAGTGCCCATCTATAAAAAGGGAAATAAAAACAACCCAGGAAACTACAGACCAGTTAGTTTAACTTCTGTGCCAGGGAAGATAATGGAGCAAGTAATTAAGGAAATCATCTGCAAACACTTGGAAGGTGGTAAGGTGATAGGGAACAGCCAGCATGGATTTGTAAAGAACAAATCATGTCAAACCAATCTGATAGCTTTCTTTGATAGGATAACGAGTCTTGTGGATAAGGGAGAAGCTGTGGATGTGGTATACCTAGACTTTAGTAAGGCATTTGATACGGTCTCGCATGATATTCTTATCGAGAAACTAGGCAAATACAATTTAGATGGGGCTACTATAAGGTGGGTGCATAACTGGCTGGATAACCGTACTCAGAGAGTTGTTATTAATGGTTCCCAATCCTGCTGGAAAGGCATAACGAGTGGGGTTCCGCAGGGGTCTGTTTTGGGACCGGCTCTGTTCAATATCTTCATTAACGACTTAGATATTGGTATAGAAAGTACGATTATTAAGTTTGCGGATGATACCAAACTGGGAGGGATTGCAACTGCTTTGGAGGACAGGGTCATAATTCAAAATGATCTGGACAAATTGGAGAAATGGTCTGAGTTAAACAGGATGAAGTTTAACAAAGACAAATGCAAAGTGCTCCACTTAGGAAGAAAAAATCAGTTTCACACATACAGAATGGGAAGAGACTGTCTAGGAAGGAGTACGGCAGAAAGGGATCTAGGGGTTATAGTGGACCACAAGCTAAATATGAGTCAACAGTGTGATGCTGTTGCAAAAAAAGCAAACGTGATTCTGGGATGTATTAACAGGTGTGTTGTGAGCAAGACACGAGAAGTCATTCTTCCGCTCTACTCTGCTCTGGTTAGGCCTCAGCTGGAGTATTGTGTCCAGTTCTGGGCACCGCATTTCAAGAAAGATGTGGAGAAATTGGAAAGGGTCCAGAGAAGAGCAACAAGAATGATTAAAGGTCTTGAGAACATGACCTATGAAGCAAGGCTGAAAGAATTGGGTTTGTTTAGTTTGGAAAAGAGAAGACTGAGAGGGGACATGATAGCAGTTTTCAGGTATCTAAAAGGGTGTCATAAGGAGGAGGGAGAAAACTTGTTCACCTTAGCCTCTGAGGATAGAACAAGAAGCAATGGGCTTAAACTGCAGCAAGGGAGGTCTAGGTTGGACATTAGGAAAAAGTTCCTAACTGTCAGGGTGGTTAAACACTGGAATAAATTGCCTAGGGAGGTTGTGGAATCTCCATCTCTGGAGATATTTAAGAGTAGGTTAGATAAATGTCTATCAGGGATGGTCTAGACAGTATTTGGTCCTGCCATGCGGGCAGGGGACTGGACTCGATGACCTCTCGAGGTCCCTTCCAGTCCTAGAATCTATGAATCTATGAATCTATGAATCCTTTGCAGACACAAACACAATCATAAAGTACCCCATGAATAGCCTTGAGGACATCATTGTGAAGTACAGCTGAGTTGAATGGCATTTTCTACACAAAATCTTAGTTCCCAGCTGCACTGCTGTAGGGTGCCCAAGCACTTAAGGAGAATTTTCATTTTCATCATTTAAATGTTCTAAATTTTGTAATGAGGAGTCACACCCTGCCTCCATTCTAAATAGTATCTTTACTTGAAGGCATGACTTCCTGCTTTGAGAATGTGTCCTGGTTACTTTTTGTTATGATAATTCTACTAGTTCCATAGTTTCCAACTACATACTTCTGTTGAGATTTCAGTTGTCTTTCACCCCCCCTCCAAAAAAAACAACCCAACCCAAAATCTTAAAAACCAAAACAAAAACCCAGGTCTTTGTATTTACTGTTCAATTCTTTAAATTTTTTGATCAGGTATGAAGCATCCACCAATGAACTAATTAACAAAGAGCTGGGCATCGCATATCCAATCATTGATGGCATTCCTAATATGATCCCTCAGGCCGCAAGGATGATTGACAGAAAGGCCCAGGATGAAGAACCGAAGCAAACCTAGATAGCGGTTATCATTAAAAACAAAACCTGAAGACTAACCTATGCCTACAGTAACTGGGGAAGAAAAATGTTCCTGTCACTGCCTACGCTAACTGTACTTGTTCCACTGTTGTCCTTAGCGGGTCTGTTTTATTCAGCCAGTGTGGATGAAAAGTTCCCAGAGGGCTGCACCAGCACAACCAGCTTGTGTTTCTATAGTCTGCTTCTTCCCCTTACCATACCAGTTTACGTGTTCTTTCATCTTTGGACCTGGATGGGTATTAAACTTTTTAGACACAACTAATAAGGCAAAAGCACAAAAGTAGACTTGCCAACCTTGTGGCCTACCCACACCCTAATATTATATTCTGTGCAGTTGCAATGGTCTCCTAGCATTAGTGATGATCTTTATTAATCTCCCAATGACACCTGAAAAATGTAACGTTCTGCACAAGCCTTGATGCACAATGGCCTCATTAGTGCTAAGAGAGATAATTAAATAACATTTTCTCTTGTTCCTCCTCCATGTTAGTGTGTCCCATCAAAACCGATGGGTGTGTTGTAAGGCTATGCTACTAGCCTGTCAAAGGTGTTGTGTCTCTTTGCTAAGAATAAATGTTGTGCACTGATGGAGATGAATTATTTTAAATAGGCTAGGGTGAGTTTCACTATGCCTCTTTCAATAAGCAGCACTGTCATGCGGTAGTTGCCTTGCTGGTTTGAACTGATGGCTGCAGTGGAATGCATTTGTCTTACTGGGCTATGGAAATAGAGTATAATACACCTCTACCCCGATATAATGTGACCCGCTATAACACAAATTCGGATATAACACGGTAAAGCAGTGCTCCGGGGGGGACGGGGCTGCGCACTCCGGTGGATCAAAGCAAGTTCGATATAACGCGGTTTCACCTATAACACGGTAAGATTTTTTTTTTTGCTCCCAAGGACAGCGTTATATCGAGGTAGAGGTGTACATCAAACTTGTATCCACATGTGCTTTGCAGACTCTATATTAGGAGCTCTTTGGTCACTACTGAAATGCAGCCACATTGGAGGTGGCATCCATTTATGCACCTGTAAAGCTATAGGTCTAATTTTAGATGGGGAAGTGAAAAGTAATGTCTCTAATTAAATTATAGGGGGAATGAAGATGGCATTTGTCATTGCTGAAATAGGCATTATGATGATTGCCAGGATAGCAAAGCTGGCACACCTATTCATGGGATAGTAGCCTGGGGGCTCCTCGAACCTGTGCCAGCTGGCAAAGGTCCCTACCAGCTGGGGATAGCAGTGTGGCATGCAGCAACCATACCCTCTCCCCAGCCCCTTGCCAGATCTATGCTGTCTGGGGAAATGCAGTACAAAGGGAGCAGAGCAGGGCTCAGAATCTGGCCTATTAAAATGTCCATTGTTTGTTGTTAGATCTCACTACAGGATGATAGGGTCATATAGGTTTCTATTTTCCAAACTCATATTAGCACTACCCAATGGAGTACTCTTTCACTGCTAGGCCACCTCCTTATGACTGTTGAGTAGTCTGCTGTATGTGAAAGTGGTGGCCAGGCAAACTGATGTCTGTACAACACAAGTCGTGGCCAGGCAAACTGATGTCTGTACAACACAAGTCCTGGCCAGGCAAACTGATGTCTGTACAACACAAGTCATCTCCATGACCAGCACTAGGGGCCAAGAACTGACTTGGCCACAGAGACTAACTGCTGCTGTCCCTATTGGAGATGGCCTCCCGCACACCATGGATGAGATGCCCCAGCGGCACAGCATGGGAGATGACTGTATAGCTGCTGCCTTTGCTGTACCATCATGTAGTTACAAAGGAGGCTTCAGTTTCCATTTCTGTTGGTCTTGCACCAACTATCATGAAAAAACAATTAGATGGATGAGTGAATAAGGTCCTGACCTTGCAGGAAATCTGGGTAGTGGACTTTAATGGAGCTCTGCATGGGCCCGGGCCCAGGATCAGGATCTGCACAGATCTCACTACAGGATCATAGAGTCATATAGGCTTCTATGTTCCAAACTTATATCAGCACTATGGACTGGAGTGTTCTGGTTATCATATCCACGCCACGAGAGACAGCAAATGCAACAACTCGTTACCCAATTTTTTTTCTTTTGGTGGTGGTGGTCCTTCTTCCCTGCCAGCAGTTCCCACCCTGCGTCTACCGCAGCAGTGTGAACACGCAGGTTCACTCTGCCGTTTATTCCACGCCTTACAGCATCGAATGCCCTGCTTACAGCTTTGCTTCGTTAAGCAACACATCAAAAATACTGTCTGCCCTCCCAGATTATAACTAGTTGCTTTTCCCTAGAGCATCTTATTACTCTTTTCTGATTTCTCAGTAACTAAATCTTTAAGAATATTTACCTGTAGTTTGGTTTGTTTATATATAAATTCATGTATGTAAACTACCATCCAATTAAATACAGACTCTGTGAAAATGGGATAAATATGCTACCTGATTCCTCTCTTCCTCTTTACCTCATAGTGTTGGGCAGTGTCATGGCTTGCTGTCATCATGTGCTATATTTGGGGGGAGGGATAGCTCAGTGGTTTGAGCGTTGGCCTGCTAAACCCAGGGTTGTGAGTTCAATCCTTGAGGGGGCCATTTGGGGATTGATCCTGCTTTGAGCAGGGGGTTGGATTAGATGATCTTCTGAGGTCCCTTCCAACCCTAATATTCTATGATTCTATCTAAAGGAGGCCAGCTCTTGTTTCCCAGAGTTAGACTTGAGGGGCAGGGAGGTAGCAAAGAATGAATCTGGTAGACTTGTATTCTTTGATTTATTGCTGTATTTGTTCTATCAACTTGTACAAGTGACTCCATCTTACTTAGGGTCATAGTAGTTAGTTATAGACAAGACCCGCAGATCACGGAGTCCATCCCAATGCAAGGAATAGCTTCCCCCCACCCCATTAGAAGACCTAACCAATGTTAACCAGTCCCCATAGGGCTGTCCCTAGGGGGCTGCGGAGCCTGGGACATAGGCGCTGAGTTTCCAATCTGCCAGGGGGGGGGGCTCTGCCCAGGCCCCTGCCCCCACTCTGCCCCTGCCCCCAAGGCTCCACCCCTGCCCCTTCTGCCCTGCCTCTTCCCGCCCTGCCCCAACTCTTCCTCACCCAGTTCTGCCCACTCCCCTCCCCCCCAGCACCTCCTGACGCCGCGAAACATCTAATCCATGGTAGGTGCTGAGAGGGAGCGGGGCCCGCCCGTGGGCAGGAAGTGCTGGGGTGAGGGGGAGGTTTTGGTAGAGGGGCTCCTCCTCACCCCTGCCCGGCTGCCGCTCACCTCCCCATTCGCCTCACCTCCCCGCTGCCTCCTGCGGTCACCCCGGCGGTCACCCCGATTCACCGTACCCAAGGGATGTCTCTGAGTCCCCATATATGTGACCAGCCAGAATCACAGGCTCAGAGATGCACTTTGCAGGAACGTATATAAATCTCACTACCCAGATAGGTATCCAAGACACAGATGTTACTCTTCAATTTTAACATGGAGATAGATATTTGTTACTGAGCTGTAAATGGAAGCACATTTCCAACCTAAGCTAAAAAGTTACGTAGGGAGAGTTTTCTGCTCCTTCATCCTTACCCTCTTGCATTTTACATCAAGGTGGCAATGGTATGCATAAGGACAATTTGTACATGTATGGTCTAGCTCATGCAGAGGAGTCACTTTTGCTACCACCATTCTCTGTCTCAACATCTGAGCTGTCTCTCTCTGTCCAGTTGGGAGCTCCTGTTTAAGTTAAGATGACTGGCATTGGTTGGCTAAGGGCTGTCTCCATGGTGGGGTAATGCATTATACGTGGCTGTGCTTTCTAAAGCGCACAAATGTGTTGAGTGTTAATTGGTCCCTGTAGACCCTGCTTTTGCACACTAACGGTTCTCTTGTAGTGCACTTTAACACTGGAGTTTCAAACATAACTATGTTGAAGTGCACCACCAGGGTGTACCCAGACCAATTAATACACAACACATTCCTGTGCTTTATAAAATACTCCACCCCCGTAGCGTGCATTACCCCACTGTGTAGATAAGTCCTAAGACTTGGTTCTCGCCCATTCACTGGGTATTTGTATCAGCCACTTGCTTTAATCAAACAAAGCTTAATTGCCAGGTATGCCAAGAACGAGAAGTTAATTCTAGCCCACATGGAACTTGCTTTTAAGTAATTTCCATGATACTTTTCCTCCTTCATTTTTAACTGGATTTTAAAATGCCTGTTGAATGCTGGAAAGATCTCTTTGTTGGTTATTAGCTATATTAAAGGCAAAGTACTCTAGAGCAATATACTCAGAGCTAACAAAATAATCAAGCTTGATTTCTTACTTGCAAGAATTTCTCAAATGTTTTAGGTGCTGCGCTCCTTAAATTCTGCCACACGTCATCCACAAGATGTGCTCTTCTGACCTCTAAACGCCACGGACCTCGTGGCACCAGGAAAGAGTTTGTCTACAAAACAAAATAGACAATGTGTTACAAGCTTTACAGTCTTTCGTTTTTTAAATTATTAAAAAAACCTCATTGACTTTGGCAATACTTACGTTATATATCCCGAACAGAATTTGGCGGTCAATTTCATAAACCACAATCTTATCTTGCATGTCAAAGATGCAAGGGTATGCAGTCAGTTTCAACAAAGCCCTCTGAAATGACAAGAAAGTTTAATTTTCAATGAGGAAAATGTATTTAAAATATCACTGCGATAAAGACAAGCTGGATTGTCAGTTGTTCCTCTGTCATGTTATGTACATAAGGCCGTATTTTTAAAAGGAACGTCCAAAAGTGAAATTCCCCATTTGTCTGTTAAAATAGCCACTTACAGGTTCTGTTCCCTACTGTGAGTACCTCAGCTCTAAAGCCTGATATTCTGCACCTTGTTCACAATGCACCATACCCCATTACACAAGAAGTCCCATTGAAATCAGAATCAGGCCTTCGCATTTTGTATGCACAAATGCATGGTTTTCACTTGCAAACTCGGTACACTTCTGAAAGCTGCTTTTGAAATTTGGCCCTAGGCATTATCATTACAGCAATGAGCATGGCAGTAGAAATTCCCAGATAGCTTATACAGATTCAGCATATTTTCTTCAAAATCCATTGAATTTTTGCAGAGGTTTTCAGCTCCCACCAATTCTGTTTGTCACTACTCTTAAATTTCAATGCTAACTATCATTAAAGGCATAATGATGAACATTCCGAAGCACTATATTAACCAACGAAAGGGGACAGTGGGTGTAGGTTATAAACACAACAAGGGTTGACAGATATTTGTGGATTTCACCTAAATTGCAAAATCTGAAAATAACACCCCAGTCTTTGAGACTGAACCATTTTATGAATAAGTTTGCAGCAAATGTGCGAGAAATGCTGCTGGTATGGAGACATCTGAATGGTTTGAGAACTGTGCCACTCACTATAGCAACTATGCCTGCTCAGATATTTATTTGGTAAGTTACTGCAGGAGGTTTCAATCTGGTGTATTTCCAAAACTATTTTGGACAGGTTGAGCCTGCTTCTGTCATTTGCTGCGTGTGGGCCAATTCTTTTATCATCATGGAAACCCCTTGAAGTCAACAAGGCTCAGCCCTGTTGCAACAATTTAGAAGATCGGGGCTTTAGGAGCTAGAAAAGATAACTGTCCAAGAGAATGAACGGATGAAAAAAATCACATCCCTCTGTTGGTTATATCGCCCCAGCTGCAGAGCAAGAAAGATAACAGCGTATAAATTTACACTAGGAAGGTCTAGAAAGAAAAATGTAGTACTTGTATATATTTCTAATGAACTATTATACTCTGCAGAACATCACAATGTTTTTCTACCACTGTGGATGAGCTCTTATTAAACTGCTGTAACACAGATATAAAAACCGGAAATATTAAGTGAGTGTTGAATACTCACCATATGAACCCATTTTACACCTTTTTTTGTTTTAAACAGAGGTTTACAATTAAGTTTTATTTGTAAAAGCTGGTGCAAGAAGAACACCCAATATTTCCCTTCTCCTGATGCCCTAGAGCAGAGGTCGGCAACGTTCGGCACGCGGCTCGCCAGGGTAAGCACCCTGG
>NW_020665140.1:6326268-6352984 GCF_002925995.2 Terrapene triunguis
CGGCCGAACCTGCTGCGTCAGCAGGTAAATAAAACTGGCCCGGCCCACCAGGGTGCTTACCCTGGCGAGCCGCATGCCGAACGTTGCTGACCCCTGCCCTAGAGGATGGACTATTTTCAACCCAGCGCCTCCTTTTGTAGGAATTAAAAAGGACAGTAATTCTTCCCTGTCAATCCCTGAAACTGTACACTATAGAGATGCTGGGGGGAGTCAGACCCCAGACCCATTTCAAAGAAAACTGAGGTCAGGAAAGGGTGTGTGTAGGGCAGGAGGTGTGGGGCTCAGGCCAGATAAACCTTTAGAGACTTAGGCAAATGTTTAGTGAAAAGACTAAAATCCAAACCCAGCTTGAATTCTGGTGGGTTCTGTGTTCCAACCAAACATTTTGCACCCCTCTGTTTCTTATGACTAATTTTCACTCAGAACCATCTCTACTAACTGTCTGGGATTTTTTGGATGACTGAGTATTCCTGTAAAGTTCATGGAGACAACAAGAAGTAAATTTTAATGCTAATGTCCAAAGGCTAGTTTCTAATTGGATATGAAATATAGCTTACTGTTTCCAAATGCTTTGAAATCAGGTTTTTGTTCCACTGCTCGAAAGTCTAAAAAAAGAGAATAGGAGTTTTAATAGCACCTTTCATACTTCAGATACTGCAAAGCACTGTACAAAAGAATGAGTTACGTACCAGTAACGTGAACATCTGGACCAATGAGTAATCATTGCACAAATTTAGCAAAATGATTCATTATTATTGGTATCTTTTAGAAAATATTCAAAAATAGATATTATTATACAAAATATCCTAATTCAAGATGCCACATCAAAAAGAAAAACTGGTTCTATACTGAATAGGGAGAAACCTCAGCTGGTGTGTTATTTAGTGTTTGCTTTGGTATTATTTCTACTCTTCCCTCCCCTGCTCCCTTCTCTTACCTTGTTAATTTA
The DNA here is from genome assembly GCF_002925995.2 of Terrapene triunguis. Classification (NCBI taxonomy): domain Eukaryota; kingdom Metazoa; phylum Chordata; order Testudines; family Emydidae; genus Terrapene; species Terrapene triunguis. The sequence continues at coordinate 6,327,218 of NW_020665140.1, forward strand.
GACCCCATAATTTTGTATGTATAGTTGGGATTATGTTTTCCAATGTCCATTACTTTGCATTTATCAACACTGAATTTCATCTCCCATTTGGTTGCCCAGTCACTCAGTTTTGTGAGATCCCTTTGGAACTCTTCACAGTCAGCTTTGGACTTAACTACCTTGAGTAATTTTGTGTCATCTGCAAATTTTGCCACCTCATTGTTTACCTCTTTGTCCGGATCATTTATGAATAAGTTAAACAGCACTGGTCCCAGTGCACATCCCTGGGGCACATCACTATTTACCTTTCTCCATTCCAAAAACTGACCATTTATTCCTACCCTTTATTTCCTATTTTTTAAACCAGCTACTGATCCATGAGAGGACCTTCCCTCTTAGCCCATGATTGCTTACTTTGTTTAAGAGCCTTTACTGGTTACCTTGTCAAAGGCTTTCTGAAAGTCCGCATACATTATATCTACTGGATCACCCTTGTCCACATGCTTGTTGACCCCCTAAAAGAATTCTAATAGATTGGTGAGGCATGATTTTCCTTTACAAATGCTATGTTGACTCTTCCCCCAACATTTATGTGTCTGATAATTCTGTTCTTTACTATAGTTTCAACCAATTTGCCTGGCACTGAAGTTAGGCGTACTGGCCTGAATGCACCAAGATCGCCTCCGGAACCTTTTAAAAAAATTGGTGTCACATTAGCTATCCACCAGTCATCTGGTACAAAAGCTGATTTAAGTGGTAGGTTACACCACACTTAATAGTTCTGCAATTTCATATTTGAGTTTCTTCAGAACTCTTGGGTGAACACCATCTGGTCCTGGTGACTTATTACTGTTTAATTTATTTATTGTTCCAAAACCTCCTCTATTGACACCTCAATCTGGGACAGTTCCTCAGATTTGTCACCTAAAAATCATGGCTCAGGTGTGGGAATCTTCCTTCCTCACATCCTTCGCAGTGAAGACGGGTGCAAAGAATTCATTTGGTTTCTCTGCAATGGTCTTGTCTTCCTTTAGTGCTCTTTTAGCACGTCCATTGTCCAGTGGCCCCACTGATTGTTTGGCAGCTGTTTCTGATGTACTCAAAAAACAATTTGCTGTTAGTTCTTGAGTCTTTGGGTAGTTGTTCTTTAAATTCTTTATTGGTCTGTCTAATTCTATTTTTACACTTTATTTGCCAGAGTTTATGCTCCTTTCTAGTTTCCTCAGTGGGATTTGACTTCCAATTTTTAAAGGACACCTTTTTGTCTCTAATTGCTTCTTTTACTAAGTTGTTTAGCCATGGTGGTACTTTTTTGGTCCTCTTACTTTGTTTTTTAATTTGGGGTATACATTTAATTTGAGCCTCTATTATGGTGTTTTTTAAAAGTTTCCATGGAGCTTGAAAGCATTTCACTATTGTGACTGTACCTTTTAATTTTTCTTTAACTAGCTTCCTCATTTTTGTGTAGTTCCCCTTTCTGAAGTTAAATGCTACTGTGCTGGGCTTTTTTGGTATTTTCCCTCCCGCAAGGATATTAAATTTAATTACTTTATGGTCACTATTACCAAGCGGTTCAACTATATTCACCTCTTGGACCAGATCCTGTGCTCCACTTAGGACTAAATCCAGAACTGCCTCTCCTCTTGTGGGGTCCAGGAGAAGCTGCTCCAAGAAGCAGTCATTAATGGTGTCTAGAAATTTTATCTCAATATCCCATCCCAAGGTGACATGTACCCAGTCAATATGGGGATAGCTGAAATCCCCCAATATTATTGAATTTTCTACTTTTATAGCCTCTCTATTCTTCTAGAGCATTTCATGATCACCATCCTGGTCAGGTAGTTGGTAGTATATTCCTACTGCTATACTCTTGTTATTCAAGCTTGGAATTTCTATCCATAGAGATTCTATGATCCAGTTTGATTCATTTAATTTTTTTTTTTTTTTTTACTATATTTGACTCCATGCTTTATTTCACATCGAGTGCCACTCCCCCATCAACATGATCTATTCTTGTCATTTCTATATATTTTGTACCCTGGTATTACCATATCCCATTGATTATCATCGTTCCACCAAGTTTCTCTGATGCATCAAAATCCTCATTTAATCCTCATTTATCAATATCCTCATTTAATACCAGGCACTCAATTCACCCACCTTAGTATTTAGATTTCTAGCATTTGTATACAGTATTTATAAAATTTGTCACTTTTAGTTGTCTGCCTTCATGTGATGTAATTGAATGGGACACTTTTTCATTTGACTTTTTCTCTTCAGTTTCTACCTGTACTCTATCAACTTCTATCCTCTCATCTTTACTAGAATATAGAGAATCCCTGTTAATAGAGTCTCCTCTATGGGATGTATCAGTCCTCTATACCTGTCGGCTTCCCCTCCAGCCCTCCACAATCTTCTCAATTTTACATGCCAGCAATCTGGTTCCGTTGTGATTTAGGAAGAGCCCATCCTTCCTGTATAGGTTCCTCCTTTCCCAAAAGGTTCCCCAGTTCCTAATAAACCTAAAACTTCCTCCCTACACCATTGTCTCACCCTGCAGCTCTCCCTGACTAGCTGGCCCTGCGCGTGGAACTGGAAGCATTTCAGAGAATGCTACCATGGAGGTCCTGGACTTCAATCTCTTACCTAACAGCCTACATTTGGCATCCAGGATCTCTCTCCTATCCTTCCCTACGTCATTGGTACCTATATGTACCACGAAGTTTTCCCGGTCATCACAAACCCAGCTATCTATATTTCTAATGATCGAATCTCCCATCACTATTAGCCATCTCTTCCTAATAACTGAGATTTCTTCCCCCAGAGAGGTATCCTCAGTGCAAGAGGATACCGTGACATCATCTGGAAGGAGGTTCCCAACTATGGAATCATTTCCCTCTGCTCCAGTTTGATGTTCTCCTTCCCCAAGACTTTCATCCTCCTCAACAGCACAGAGGCTTTCAGACTGGGGCGGGGGCGGAGGGGGGCACTATTCTACGCTGTCCTGGAAAGTCTCGTCTATGTCCCTTTCTGTCTCACTTAGCTCCTCCAGTTCAGCCACTCTGGTCTCCAGAGCCCATACTCGGTCTGTGAGGACCATGAGCTCCTTGCACCGAATAGACACATATGCCACCTGCCCACAGACAGGTAATCATACATTCAATGCAATAAACTGGATAGACCCTACTCTACTGCTGGACTTCTGCCTGCATTCTTTTATATTCCTGCAGCTTTTTTGGGTGGGGGAGTGTTTGTTGGCCTAAACTGAGAGAATGTTAAACTGAGAGGGCGAGTAGTCCTGCCCCCTAGTTAACAGTTAATGGATCCTAAAGGGCTTAGGGATCAAAGCCTCCTTAAGACGCTCTCAGCCTTGCCTAGCAGGCCACTAGGCTCAGCACACCGCCCCCCAACAAACCACACTGCATACTTCAGTCAAGCAGCAAGCACACATAGGGTGACCAGACGTCCTGATATTTCGGTGTCTGTCCTGCGTCCTGACCAATCTTTGGTCGGGACGCAATTTGTCCCGATATCCGCCGGCAGCACTGGGTTTTTTTTTTGCTCAGCCGGCAGGACTCGGCTTTTTTTTCTCTGCCTAAGCACACAACAAACAGACATCAAACTCTGCCAACTAAGAACAAATGAGATTCAAAACCAAAGTCCGCTATTAGATAAAGATAGGCGAGACCTCAAGGATGAAGTTTAGGCCTGGTCTATGCTGAGGATTTCAGCCATCAGTGCCAAACCATGGATGTAGTTGAACTAGTGCAAACCCCTAGTATTGACAGCCACAAGCAGCTGTGATCTGCACGGGTGCACCTTCCCCTTGCATAGTGCAAATCATGGCGTATAACCCACTCTCTATGCTAGGGGCTGCCCTGATGCAGCTGTATCAGTGGCTAGTCACTGATATATGGAATCAGGGCATATTCCCTAAGGAAGACAAGACCTGATTAAATCTATGGCTAAGAAAAGGTGAAAATCTATAAAACAGCCTCATGTAACAAACACTTAGCACTGTGTGCAGAATTATAGCTGCTAGTTAGAAATAATGAATACACATCTGATCAGCATGAGACCTGAAGTCATACCCCATTCTCCCAGATGCAATTTCTGCATATTCCTATATAAGACTCATTTAAATTAAAGCAGTGCAAAGCCCTGTGTGGACACTCTTGAATCAGTTTTAAAATGGCTTATGTCAATTTTAATATCATTCAAAAATGGGCTTTGCACCAGTTTAACTACAAGAATCAGAAACAATGCCTTTGGTTAAACCGGTGCAAATTAGTTTGTAGAGCGGGTCTTAGCTCCTTTCCATGACTCAAAGGAAATTAAAATGTTCTGTTGGCTTCCTGGTGAAAAGTTTCAAAGGACTGTATAAGAGTCCATTAATTCTGAATGGATAAACACAAAAATAAGAGGACATATAATGGGCCAGATCCTGGCTCCCTTTGCAGCGACTGGCCAATGGATTGGCTACGTCAGGCATGGGGGAATCTCCAGATCACGTAGCACCAATGTTTCCTCCTTTGCTAACTCTGCTTCCAAGCCCCCAGTGAAGGGGGTGTGTGGCCATGGAAAAGGAGGTGTCGCTGGGGCGTGACTGTGTCCAGTCGATCTCTGACTGCCAAAACACCTTGGCAGTCATGGGCAGCTGGCACAACTTAGAAGAGCCTTGCTGTTCTGAATGGTGTATCGGGGCCAGCTTAATGCCCAGTAGCCACAGGACCGGAGAGGATGTAAAGCTTTCTAAGCTGTACTGGAGATAGAAGGGCTGGACCCAAGAATTTGGCCCCAATATCTCTAACTTCCTAAATAACAACAAGAAAATATACTGCAGTTTTGGAAAGACGTTATACTTACTGTTCCTTCATTCAAATGCCAATTCTGTCCCCAAATCATTTTCACTTCAGGTACATAGAAGTTGTTTTCTTGTATTTTGAAACCAGCACTGGAGTTCACCTGCATCGATACGTACAGTGTTAAAAGGAAATGGCCAGCAGATCCTATGAGCTAGGCACACAATCTATAAAACAGAACTATATTGCAAATGTACCATAGCACTTTTGTACACAAAGCAGTGGACAAGGGCAGAAGTGCAAAAACAATACAATAACTATAAAACCCTACAGCTAAGAATCGTAGTCTGCTCTGTGCATTAATTGAGAATTCCATGGGCCTCATTTTCTTTTACCCCAAAGCTCCTTTGCACAGCGCTGACAGGGAGCACATATTGCATTTATACTCACTTAAGGCCCTTCTTTACTAAGAGAAGGGGCCTTAGTGTAAATGAGAATCAGGCCCTTTGTATTATGCCATATCTTAGAATGACATAATGAACTTGCAGTGTAGATTTCCCAAGGGAGAAAATTCCACCAAACGGGGATGAGAGGGACAAAGAAAGGCCTTTTACTTAGAAGTGGCAAATATGGAGAGACGGGGGAGGAATCAGAAGAAAAACAGATTCTAGTCAGGTCAGTAAATAAAAATCAAGCAGTGCTAATTCAAACAAACCCAGGGCTTCCAGCAAAGGTATTAGCTTAGGGTCCCCATGATTTAAGGCCCAAGATTCAGTGTGTAAGTTTACCCGAGTTCCCTTCAACTTCCCATCTGCCTCCAAATCCTATGCCAACGGTGGGGCAAATCCAGTGGGGGTGCTCAGAAAGTCATGTGTCCAGAACTGGTGCACGGGCCCGTTGAGAGAGAGTTAAGAAAGTGGTGGATGAAGTGGTGAATGAAACAGGAAGAGGGGGTGGAATCTGTGAGGCTGCACATCCAGGACAGTAATAAAAGGGGAGAGAACCCCTAGCTCTCCAGAGGATTCAAGTTATTATGACCTCAGAGCAGCTCATCAGTGTGAAAAAACTTCTGCAGCATTAGAGTGTAACCAGCAAACATCACACTCACATTTCAACCTGCCCCTGGGGTGGGGCCCACAAAACATGGGGCAGTCCCCTAATGGAAGAATAAGAGGGAAATAGAGTTCAGACTCACTTATTGCAGACCCCTATGCAGGTTATTCTTGTGTAGTGGACCAATGGGGCCTGGTAATGGGGCAAATCAATATTACAGTTCCAGTCTCTTAGCATGGATAGGGCAAAGTGTATACTGCTCTGTAATCAGCACTTGTACCTCAGGTATGAATAGGGTGACCAGATGTCCCAATTTTATAGGGACAGTCCCGATATTTGGGGCTTTGTCTTATATAAGTGCCTATTGCCCCCCCCACTCCCTGTCCTGATTTTGCACACTTGCTATCTGGTCACCCTAGGTATGAAAGCCATGCATTCATAAATTCAAGAAATAAATTCATGAAAAAATATTCGAATCGTATGTGTATTTTCTAACCCACCAGAGCCAAATGCTTTTCTACCTGGTAAAGAATCTGCAGCATTTTCAGAGTCCTATTCAAGTGTGGTTCACAGGTAACTTCTTCAGAGTTTCTGACTTGCATGATGAAAAGAGATAGATTGATTCTGGAAACCCTTTGATACATGCTCACTAGGTCCTTGAAAAAGGATATTTCTAGATTTGACCACAGGGATTCTGTAAAGAAAACAACTGTTGACATCTCTACCTTAGACAACATACAAATAGTCCTTAGTAAGATCTGTCCTTTGGACAAACAGCAGTTCGTTTTGTTTTCAAATGAACTGAATAAAGCACTTGGTTTTAAACTAAACTAGTAAATCTCAAATTCATATAATGCTTTTATCTGTAGACTGCTCCAGACAAGTTATCCCTTTGCATGTATTTCTACATAAGCAGCTTGTCAAAACCCTTTTCCATTGTAGAAAATATCTGGGGTGAAATCCTGGCCCAACTGAAGTCAATGGGAGTATTTCCCCATCCCGCCCCAGAAAGTGCTGAAGAACTCAGATGATCCAGTTGTACTGCTATCAGGCCTTACCAAGAACTTTCAGGTCTTTTTGTTGGAGACTCAGGATGGCTTCTGCTAGCCGATCAAGAAGACAGTAAGACATGTTATCCTGTCCCCGTGAAAGGACAGGAATGATCAGGTAGATCCTGAGAGCTTCAGGTGAGCTGGGAGAGGAAGACAGCGATGACAGCAATTTCTCAACTGCAGAGATCATCTGGGGGATAGAGGGAGCAAGGGGACAAAAGAAATAAAAAAATGCAGCGGAGCTTTGCCATAATAATTTATTACTTATAGCAGCAAGAGCAATTCAGAATTCCCAATTTCACGTCCCATCTTCTTTCATACGCTGAACTGGGACTCAGGAGATCTGGGCTCAATTCATGTCTCTGCCACAGGTTTCCTGTGTGACTTTAGGCAAATCACTTAATCTGTCAGTGCCTCAGATTCCCCATCTCTAAAATTAGGATAATAATAATTCTTCCACCCTTGTCCCATATCCCTGCCAATTTAGAGACAGTAAGCTTTTTGAGAGAAGCACCATCTCGCATTCTGTGTTTGTACAGTGCCGAGCACAATGCACACCTTCTGCACCACCATTTTGCAGATTGATCAATTTCACTTCTAGTCAGTTTCCCTTTCTGTTTCTGTTGCTCTAGCAGGGAGAGTTTGAATTAGGAAAACAAGCTTAAAACAAAAAAACACAACAAAACCACCATGAAAACATTATGTCAACCTCAGTCATTATATGGCCTTCATCGCCATAATATCTTGGCGACTCCTAATTTAATACAAAGAAATAACACAAACAAAACTCTCTTTGCTCCACTGGAAGCAGCTCTGAGAGGTAGTAGATTTGTTTTTTTCCTGTTTATGGTAGGGTCTATAAAGCACTTGAAAAACCCAGAACTACATTTTGTCAGCATCCCTTTGTAGAAAAAAAATGCGATGATCCAAAGCTACTGGGTATCAGTGTAACAAGTATCATTTCTACGCCACTTCTTACCTCCTGGTAGACTTTTGGTTTCTTGTTCATCTTCTCATAAAAAAGAAGCACTGCTGACATATCTACGCCTGAGATTTCTTTGGAGGTTCTGAAATGTTTGTCTCTACTGGAAGGGAAGAAAAATCAGGGATGTGAAAGATCTGCTCTTCTGCTGTGTATTACTGGCTAAACTTTGAAGCATTTTAACAATCCCTGGGTGTGAAGGGAATGTACATTCTGAGAAATGCTAAACCCTAATTCCAATTAGTATAATTATATTCTGCCTACCAAGAAATTCTCACTGCAGCATCAGTTGAATGATATTCCATACTCCCTGTTCTAAACTCTCACATAGTGTGGCTGTGTGTTGTTAATCAGCTGCTTGCCATATTCCACCTTAGAAGTGGTTGCATTTCAGTGCTGGGTAAAGTAACATTTGTGAAATGATTTGGAATCCTTCTGGGTATAAGATGCTATATAAATGTAAGTTCATTAACAGTAAATGTTAATATGTGACAAACCTGTCTGATCTTCATTTTGGGTAAAGTGCTTTTCTCATATCCATGTGATAAACCTCCGCTCAGATCCTCTGCTCTCTCTACATTAGTGGGCGATGGAAGCATGCAAGGAGAGCAGAGTTCTGGAGACAAGACAATTTTTCAAACGTGGATGCCTAAATCTTGGCCCCCACGTCCATATTCAGGCAACAAAGTGATTAGATTTTGCAAGAGTGCTGAGCACCCCTAGTTCCCACTGACCTCAATGGGACCTGGGTTTGCTCAGCACCTTTGAAAATCAGGCCACTTATTTAAGTGCCTAAATGTGAATTTAGAAGCTTAATTTTAGGCACTCATTTTTTAAAATCTTGGTCAAGATCTATTATGTGGATCAGAGGAGAATTTTAGCCTTTCCTTGAAAAATATTCTATAGACTTGTATTTTACAAATCCAGATAATCCTATCAATCTCTACATTCATTGTAATGTAGCTAATTTCTGACCAATTTATACACAGCTGATGTACTATTTTGTTTTCAAATTAGTGCACTCTACCTTTTGTCCAAGAAACTTCCATTGACACAAGCCTCAGATGAAAAGATCAGCCAAATAGTCCTGTTAATTTAAAACAACAACGAAAACAACCCAGAATTAATCATTCCAACAAAAGCAGCAGCAACAGCTATTCAGTCTGAACAAACAGCAAAGATGTGTACAAATTGGTTTGTGATTTAAAGATGCCAGTTGTTCTACATGCCACTGTCCTTACCACTTACCTTAGATTAAAAATACTTGGAAAATCACTGAGATCCAAATTAGCCATGTGGGGACAGATTTTTCAAAAGAGCCAGTTTTTGAAGTACTCAGCATGCATAATTGGGGCCAGATTTCCCAAAAGAAAGTCAGCTCCCTTTCAGGCACCTCAAAAAGGCGAGATTTTCAGAAGTGTTCAGCATCCCAATGTACCAAGTTATTAAGAAAATCTGCCCACTTGTTTCTGTGCCTAAAAGAGCTGAGCACCTCTGAAAACTGGGCACCAATTGTGCATGCTGAGTCCTTCTGAAAACTCCAGCCATGCTGCTCAATGGACTTTGCATCAGGCTCTTTTGTTTTAAGGCCACCCCTTTTGAGGGTTGAGTCTCCCCTTGGATGTGCGCTCTTAACTCCCAGTAACACTAGTGGCAAGTATATATTTGCTATAAGAGGAGGATACACTCCTAAAGCTGGCCAGTGTGTCTCAACTGCTGTACTTGTGAAATGTCCACTTCCATCTTTTTGCAAGAAAATGGTGACCAAGGGCCAAACACTAGAGCCCTTACTTCATTAATGTGAGTTTCGCCTGAGCAAAGACGCAGTAAGTGTGCTGGACTGAGTCTCAAAACAGCAAACAAGCAAATATCCAATTCTGAGTCTCTGCCATAGTCCTTTTAATTACACTCCTTACAAGATTTTTTGAAAGGGAAGACCTGTACCAAGAAAATACAGTGTTTTGAAGGTTTAGCATTTACAGTATTAATGGAAAAACCCACCAGGGATCTGACTTACTTCTTTATATTCTCCCACTGTTTAGGATCTGAATTAGAAATCCATTTATCCACCTCCTTGTCTTCCGCTATGGCAATTCCATTCAAAGTAACATATGGATTCTGTATAAAAGGGGCAAGAATGTTAATGAGGTTAGAAGCTCAGTAGATGAGACTCTGGTTAGCTAGGATCAGAACCTTCTGTTGGCCAAACTGAGTGAACAAATGGGCTTTCAATCAGTAGACAATACCACAAGCATAAAATACAGAAATGATGTCATGAGAGAGAGACAGCGAGAGAGATATTTGCTTTTCTGACACAATTTGGTCTCAGTGAAGGGATGGAGGGAGGTGGGGAGAGTGCTGTGATTTTGGAAGAAAAACCTATTATGGTCTAGATGGCAAATCCAAATTCATATGTGGCTCAACAGCAGCAAAGCAGAAGCCTTGGTCATGAACTACATAGTTAAAAACATATCAGATACTTTGCATACCTTTTTCTTCAAGCAAAGCACAATGCTTTGGTTTCCTCCCGCAATAATTTTAATCACCTTTTCGGAGGTACTGTTTCCTGTGAAGGGATAAAGAAGAAAAGGATGAGCCAAAGAACAACCCCTTATCTTTAGAAAGTTCAGTGCAAGGACAAGGCTTATAAAAACAAACCTTAAAAACTAATCAAAAGCTCCCAGCCCCAGAAATGATTCTATATAACATTTATTTATCGTGGTGAAAGAGTAAATGTATCTCTGATGGGCTCAGCAAGCAGCGTGGGGACACTGGAAGAGGGTGGCTGGCCAATCTAAAAGCAGCATGCAAGTTCCTGCATCTTCTGGTTGGCAGGAAGAAGCCAGCTGTGGAGAAGCCCCAGCTCAGGGGAGCTGGGTTTGTCTCTAGTTCATGGAAGGCCTTAGTTCCAGATCTGCAACACAGAGGCAGAGCTCCTTCCACGGAAGAGTGGGATTCTAGTGGTTATCAAGCCTGAAGAGACCCAAGGAAAGTCACATTCTCCTCAATACAAAACCCAGAGGAATCCCATTTCTGAGAAGGGTAAAGGCTGGCCACTGCAGGTTAACCTGAGTCACCTTAAGGTTATAATAAGCCCATAAAGAGGGAGTGTGTTTCCTTAGTTGCTTACTGTACAGTTTTTGTGGTGCTATCTAGCTAGTGTTCCTCATTATTTTCCGTATTTTCCTTTGTTACTTGTACTTTGTTGTTAGAAAAGTGTGATATAACGGTTTCCAACTGTAACTTTGTAATATGGTTTTTTTTTTAATAAGGGAATATAAAAAAGGAATAAGAAGCTAATTTTGATCTGCCCTCAATATCACTGCATGTTTACCCAATATACGAGAGAGATCTGGATATATCCCAGATGCCCCAAACAGCTACAAACCTAGGAGCATAGAGGGCAACAGTGAAAAACTATTGCTATAATCCTCTTAAGAACTGCCTAGTTATGGCCAGGGTGTGCTGTTGAGAAGACATCTGTCCTATTCATTAAAATGGAGTTTGGGACCGGAGTCGATGGCTCTTCACTAGCTTGGTTTCCACATCTCTAGCATTACTAGACTCAGTCAATGCCCCATGGACAAGACTAATTGAAAAGGTTTAAATCTGAGTTTCAGAATAAGGTGTGAAGTAATTTAAAATGACTTAATTGTAAAAAAATCCAGCGAATGAGAATGTGCAGCACATCTAGCTGAACAGCAGTACGTACAATGATGTAAGTAGCTATTAAGCAACCCTTTAAGGCATGACGTTCTTTCTACAATTGCATTGGATCAGAGAAGAGGCAACTGAGACAATTAAATAGATTGAACAGCACAGCAGTAAGAGTAGCCTTCAGTACATTGCCTGAAGAGGAGAAAGGTACAGAGATACCAGAATCCACAGTTGACCCTTAACATCTATGCCATGGCTGCTCAGTAACACCCCCTGCTGGCTCGCTGTGGTGTAGCCAGCACTCCCTGCCTCAGGTTCCTTCCCAAAGGTTCTCTCCTTGGCTTTCCAGGTACCTGGCTGTGATGGAGATGTGGCTTAACCTTCTGGCCAAGTGACAAGCAAACGTTACTTGTTCCAAGGTAGTAAAAGTCCAAACTAAAAACTCCCAAACAAGCAAAAGGGCTTCTGCCCTTCAGGGCTTCCCTTCAGCAATGCCCTCCTGGCCCCATTCCCAGCCCCTTTCTGGGCTAACTTTTGAGAATATAGCTGCCTCTGGGATAGAGCACGCGGCCCCTAGGCTTGCTCCCCTGGAGTACCATTTCCATCCAAACCTCAGTTCAGGGCCTTCCTCAGGAGCCAACTCCCTGTGGTTCCAACTCAGACTGATCTCACACAGCGCTTTCAAAAGGCCCAGGTGTTCACTAATCTATCACTTGACCTCTCCTTAGTCCTGCCCCCTCAGGGTGGGAAGCAGCTAATTAATCATGGTGGCACAGGTGTAGTTGGCCCCCATCTCCCCTTAGAGGGGACAGTTACCCGGTGACAGCTTATTTAGAGGTCAGGCTGAGAGGTAAAGAAGATACCAGGGTAACTGTTGCTTCGGGCTAAGCAACCCTGCCGGAATGTTTTCCCCCAGAGTTCTCTAGTACGTTAGTCATCAGGGAAACCACTCATTTATTCAGGCTAGGGAGAAAGATGGCAAGTTTTGCCTTTGGAAGTGAGTGTGATTCTCATGAGTTTGCCCAATTTGAAGGAGAAAATAGCAGTTAGTGACTTTATCCTGGCAGGAGGTTCCCCACACAAATATCTACTTAGTTCTTCTCAAGTGTTTGTAAGATCAATCATCTCAATTGCTTTCAGGCTGTCCAATGTTTAGGGACAAATCTCCTTGTTCCCAGCCCTCTCTCTCCCACGCTCTTGTCACTCCCCTTGTTAAACAAAATGCGTTTTTCATTTAAAAAAAAAAAAACCTAACTCCTCCCTAGTTTGGACCTAAAATAACAAAGTACAGCTCATAAAGATCTACTGTGCAAATTACCCTGGTTGAGTTTTCCACCATTCACCCACTCTGAAGGTAATTCGACAGGCAGTGGTATCAACCGATTAGATGTGTCACCATTGCCCAGCTGCCCTTCTGCTCCACAACCAAATGAATAGACTTTTCCCAAGGAGGGGACATAGACGAGCGTGTGCCATCTGTTCAGAGAAAGAAAATGGACAATCTAAGAGCGCCATTGAGCTACTTAGGATAATACATACAGGCACATTTTCAGAGCAGTACATGGGGCTGCTTCCCATTAAAGTTACTGAGAACCATGCTACAGAAGCCCTCCAGTCAAATTTGTAGGGTGCTCCTTACAATAAACATGCAGAACTGAAAGAACAATCTGTGCATCTTTAGTTAAATGAACACGGTTCCACTGCTTCTAGATAGCTCTTTATTTTCTAATTTTGAACCAGTGAGAATTACAAACAGTAAAGTGTTCTGCGTTGATATTTTTCCATTTGGCAAGCATACATATTTCCTGTGGTTTTAGGTCTGAGTCAACAGGAGATTTTCTGTTGATTTCAGTGGACATTGTATCAGGCTGTTAATGACTGAATATAATTTCATAGTTTCCATCATTCACAGTTAGATTGTAACTGCTCAGTAACACCCATTTTCCCATGTTGTACAGGGATTGACTGGAAATTTTGGTAGATTTCGTCCCTGTTAGGTAATTTGATGGTCCTTTTCTGTTTGACACATGTATGTATTCTTCATCACCTGGTGAGAGCAGCCAGGGATTATGGGTACAGTATGATTTTTAAATCTGCTCACGCCATTGGAGCGGGACTTTGTTCTCATGAAGCTCAATGCAGGGCAGGGTCTGTGTGTGGAAAAGTTAATAAATAGACTATTGACCAGACACACGTTTTATCAGCTGTGAGCCATTAAAATAAGGGGATCTGAAAAAAGTGACTTAGAGATTTCTTTTCCTAACATCCTCCAGTGCTTCCCAAAATCTCCGCAAAGTTATCTCCTTGTCATTATAAAGCTTCAAGGACATTGCCGTTTCCTACCTTCCGCATGCTATCTGAGACACCCTTGCTCCAAACAGCTCAGCCACAATACGAGGTGTCCGTTCATTCTGGGTGGAGTTGTGACCAAGTTGCCCATAATCTCCAGCTCCAAAGGTACACACCAGCCCATCCTTGGAGAGGAACAAATAGACATGAGGGTCATGTAATCTCAAAATAGCACACACTTAAAAGATGGTAATGCCAACTATGGACCAGATCTCATGAATGCTTACACAACTTCACTCACATGGATAGTCCTGTTGATTATCCAGATAAGACATTAGAGAGACAAGGTGGGTGAGGCAATAGCTTCTGTTGGACCAATTTCTGCTGGCAAAAGAGATAAGCTTCTGAGAAGTTGGTCCAACAGAAGATGTTACCTCACCCACCTTGCCTCTCTAATATCCTGGGCTACAACTACACTACATACAAGTAAGAACATGCTATAGACCATAGATCAGGGAATGGGTGATGCAAATACAAATTGAATAATGCTAATATAAAGCCTGATCCTGCATTACCTATACATGTGAGTAACTTTACTCCTGAGAGTAGTCCTATTGCTTAAGGGCTTTACTCGTGTGAGTAAACTTAGTAAATAAGTTGTTGTTGTTGTTCTCAGTAAGTGAGGACACTATAAAAAAACATCAAAAAGTAATAATGTTTGATCATTGACAGTTGAACTGCGTGTTGTTAACATTGCCTTGAGACATCCAGTCCCCATGTACTTGGGTTCAAAGTTTCAGCTTCTGCCAGACACTACTGGAATGTCCCTTTGGTTCTTTGATAACCCATGGCTGAATGAGAACAACTCCTCATTTAATGTTCTGCAGGAATTTAAGTAGACTATGGTCCTATAAAACTCAGTTAGCAACTGCCAGGGGCCAGCTTCACATTCCCATAAATGTAAATATTGCCCTTGCAGGGAATCAACACTCTACTAGTTAGTGTATCATCTCTGTTGGGCTAAACTTCTCTTGTGCTCTGTGAAGTGAATGAATTCAAATTCAACCAAACCTGTGAGAGAACGGCAGTGTGCTCTCCACCACACGAGATATACACAGTCTTCTTATGTTCTAGGGCTCTAATGTATGAAGGGTAATATTTGTCTGAAAAGAAAAACAATGTAGATTGATGACATTGGTAAATCTAAAGCAAATAAAGGTCTAGAAAAATACTTATAACCATCCTTGGAATTACTTCTTAAAAAAAAAGCAGCCTTTTCCCCTATATACAGAACTTGCTTACAAGGCTTATTCACGTTCTGTTACAATGCAGAATGCTTCATAATACCCTGGCAAGTTTGTTTATTTGGTTGTTTTACATATTTATGTAGTTAGAACTAAGAATAAAACTTGGGCCAATATTCAAATCTGAGGGCCTTAAATTAGGCTCTTAAATCCATATTTATGCACCTAGATAAACAGCCTGATTTTCAAAGGTGCCGAGCACCTGTAGTGCCCATTGACTTTTGTGGGTGTTCAGTACCTCTGAAAATCAGGCTATATATATATATATATATATATATATATGATTTTATGACCCTAACTTTAAAAATCCACCAACATTTCCAAATCTGGACATCTAATTTTCTCTCTCATAAATTTTATAAATACAAGGTGAGAGAAAATTGAAGGAGGGAGGCTGCAAACTACAGGCAGAGCATAATGCGATCAGGGAGAGAACTCGTAGGCCTGAGCATTTTATGAGCCCATGTTATCTGGGTGGGAGTGTAAAATGATTGATTAGTCCTCTGGAAATAAAACCCCAAACTCTCTTGTTCCAGCTGGCTTTTCCATGGGCAGTAGCAGATCAGGGCAAACTAGCAAGTGGAACACCAATTTATCTGCGTTTGCTGTTCCCAGAGACACTGTCAGGCATCATTGCTCTGATGGTGGTTGGCATCCTTAATAGTTTCTGTGTCTGTGTCAAGCTCCTCTGTTAGGAAAATATCCTCCCCGCCTTACTTTTCACGCTGCTCTGTGTCTTTCCTTACTTTGTGTGTCTCCAAGTCCCAGCTGTCCAAAATCATTCTTCCCCCATGAGTAAACGGCTCCTGAGAGCGACAGGGCAAGGCTGTGAGTTCCTCCTGCAGCAATCTGAGCCAGTGGGATGCCTCTGAGCTCCCGCACCAGTTGTGGTTTGTCGGTAAAGGCAATCTGGTTCCCCACTCCAAGCTGACCATGTGAGTTCTGTCCCCAGGTAAAAAGCTCACCTCCTTAACATAAGAAAGAGAAAAAACCCATCACAGTTTCAAACATACAGATTTCCACCTAATGGGCCCTCTTACTTCCACACCAGGGACCCGAAGATTGAGCCAAACTTCTTTATATATGAATCGAGACCCCCAGTTAAGACTCAGTAATGGCAGAGATCCCGGATGCCTCAGCACTGGCTTTCAGGGGCCCACAGTGAGGTTAGCCTTGGGAGCAGCTGGAGGAGGTGGTCCCAAACCAGCCTTCTCTACCTTTGCTCCATAATGTTTTATCAGTGCATGATTATGTTACATCATCACATTATCAAATGATGTCATCACATGCGGATAAAGGGTCAGGCTGTAAAAAAGCAGCGTTGACACAATGGGGACATTAAATCAATTCAGGACTCGCTGGACCTGGTTCTGACTTGTGAAAATCAGGAGTGTGCCCTAAAGTTATGATGGGTCGTAACCCTCTCTGCCAATCCGCAATTCATAGACCTTTCATCCATAGACCTCAAAGCACTTTATCACCTCCATTTTACATATGTGGAAAGAGAGAGAGTAAAGTTAAGTAACTTGTCCAAGGGCACACAGCGACTCACTGGCAGAGTCAGGAATAAACCAAGGACCTCCTGACTCCCAGCCCTAGGCTTAGTCTACTAGATGTAGCTGCCCTCTGCTATCTACTAAGGATCCAATCCTGTAATCCCTGCTCTGGAATAGCCTCATCAAAGACATAATGAGTAGCCTTCTGAAACAATTGTAATGGAAAAGTGGCACTTCTATACCTTCGATATTTTAAAAAGTGAAAAACCCTAATTAATAATTTTGACATTTATAGAAATAAATAAATGATTCACACAATTTTAATATGAAGAATTAATTATGACTCAGAGTAGGAGGTTTTTTTTTTTTTTTTTTTTTCAGGAACAAGTGACAGGAAGAAATCTGATAGGAAGTGGGTATGACAATAGCCCCATTCTCTTTCATCTAATGTTAAATTAACATACACTGTCATTTGGAGAAAACCAAACGAGCATGCACATTCAGAGAAGAGCACAATTTGAGATATACAGATTAACAAATTCATGTAAATATAGTGAGAATTATATCTATCCTAGGTATTTACATGGCCCCATTACCATAGTATTAGAGCACATCCCAGTATAATGTATTTATCCTCAACACTCCTTTGAGGAGGGCAGTCCTATTGCTCCTAAGTTACAGATGGGGAAACGGAGACACAGAGAGAGACTCAGAGTTTTGCTCAAGTTTGTATAGGAAGTTTCTGGCAGAATAGGGAATTGAACCTAGTTTTCTTGAGTTGCAGGCTACTGCCCTAACCACTGGATCACGCTTCCTCTCTGACCCTTGTGAAAACAGTTTCCTATCCAGTATTTACCCTTTCATAATAATACATTAACTAATTGTGATGCTTAAAATTTTAGCTCTTGAGGAGAGGGTTGCAATACTCCAATTTAATACTTTAGAGAAAATCTAAGCAAGGAGAATACCTTTAGACAGTGCCATGGAATGATGGTCCCCACATGCGATTTGGACAATGTATTTGTCTCTTAATTCTTTCAGCAGTCTGGAAAAAAAAAACACATGAAGTGCTGTGAATCCAACATAAATGATTCTAATCTTAATCCAATAAGAGCCTGCCTGAGAATCTATTTTTATCCTGTTCTACCACTTTCAGCATGCTTAAATGTTGTATAGTCTTGATTCTAACCTTACTCACACTGCTTCTGCCCAGGTGTAGTTCCATTGGCTTCAGTTGAGCTGATCCTGATTTAGACCAATGTAAATTAGAGTAGGATCAGGCCTTATAGTTACATATTTTTTAAACTCTGACTGGGGCAAGGTTACAGAATACAACATCACACAGGTGGATGGCAGTGTACTTATATGCTTCCTGTAGGTTAGTGGATGAGTCAATCAATACAGTTCAGTCAGATGCTACATGGTCACTTTGGGTCCAGTTCTCCCACCCTCACCACACTGAGCAGTACCTCTACTCCACAAGTAGTCCCATTGAGACCAGTGGGGCTCATGGAATAAGGTTCTTCTTGATGCTTAGGGAATCTGGTACTCAGATAGTCCATTTAGTCCAGTACGATTAACAATCCTCAATTGTCTATTTCTTGCTGAGTTAAAAAAACAAAGTAGGCTCCAAACCGGACTCTGCTCCATCCCCCTCCTTTATAACAGAGCACCTCTCGGTCCATTGCTGTAGGATGCACTTTTCTGTCATCCTTAGGAGAAATAGGCAGGCACTCATATGCTACGTGTAAGTACTGCTGTCCTCAAACATGCTCAATGCACTTCAATGTAATCACAGGAATCAGCTTGGGGTTGTGCATCCCTTCCAGTGACGCTCAAGCCCCGTTCCAGCGTGGTTGGTCTTTCAGGGCATTGACCATGCTTTCTGTATAAACAAAGCTACCCCCTAACTTACATTTTAGACCCATGTTTTCTTTGGTTGAAAAACAAACAAACTCTTTCTTCCCTAGGCAAAGGGGAAACATATCCCCACAATACCCTACTAATTCAGTCTCTGCCACTGTGCACCATTGGCTTACTACACCTCTACCTCAATATAACGCTGTCCTCGGGAGCCAAAAAATCTTACCGTGTTATAGGTGAAACCACGTTATATTGAACTTGCTTTGATCCACTGGAGCGCACAGCCCAGCCCCCCCGGAGCACTGCTTTACCGCGTTATTTCCGAATTTGTGTTATATCGGGTGGCATTATATCGGGGTAGAGGTGTACTACCATTCCCTACTTCCCTTCCCAGTGGCTGGGGCAACAGTGATGGATGGGTTCCTTCTCTTGCCCTGTTATTATTTCAGGACCTCCCTCATCTATCCTCCTCTGAAGACCATTCCATCCTTCTTATCTCTCCCTGCACTCTCTAGCTGGCTGTCAGTTACACCAGGCCCCACATTTCCTGCTAAACTGTCCCCTCTCCTCTCAATCCCTTACCCTGATTTTGGGCTGCTTAAGCCCAGATCTTTCTCTGCTTATGTTCATTATTGGACCCCCAGCTCTGGACCAACTTCCCCCCCATTTTTGGTCACTCTCTGAACTTGGTATTCACCAAGTACTGGTCTCGTTCTCTAACCATCATCACCATCCACTGAGACATTTCCCACCTCATCTCCGACTTATTAGCTGGGGCTGAAATGCTGTGCTCAGAAAGCTTTCCATCCGAGGAGAGAATGAGCATATGAGCTGCTCCACAGTCCAAGGAATGCACCCTCGTGTCCTTTCCTGAATTCACGCATTCTGCAGAGTAAATCAAGACAGAAACCCACCATCATTTTGAGACATTGAACATATTAAAAGCTACCCAGCAACTTCACGCTATATTAACGATCACAGAATGAGTTTCTGCTCCTCAGCACAAAGCTTTGCACATATGCATGTACTGGTACAGTATGTGGCCACTCTCAGGCACACAATTCTCTCCTAGGTGGCATGCAGAGCACCCAGATGACCTGGATGTAGTAGCGTGGGCCATAGGTTTCAGTAATGGTCGAACCTTACTCCTCCCCCCTCCATGTGGTGGTGTGGTCTAGTGCATCCGTACAGTTTGTACACCCACCGTCCATGCCTCCACAACTTCCCCAGCCTTCCCACAACACCCCATAGAGAAAGAAACACTGCAGAGCTCAGTTCTGTGGTTTATGGAACCCACGGCAGGACCACTTTTGCTTCCAGTCTCCCAAGTGCAGTGGAATGTGGCATGGCTAATAATAAACTATGACCTGATTTTCAGAGGTGCTGAACACCCAAATCTCCTTCAGCAAGAGCTGCGAGTGCTCAGTTCTTCTGAAAGTCAGCCCAGCAGATTATTACAAATGAAGGCGAGTTTTAAACCACTCTAATTTGCTTGCCACTGTTTTTTCTGGCTGTTTGTCTTTATTGCACATCCCTCAGTCTAGACAATGGAAAACA
The DNA here is from genome assembly GCF_002925995.2 of Terrapene triunguis. Classification (NCBI taxonomy): domain Eukaryota; kingdom Metazoa; phylum Chordata; order Testudines; family Emydidae; genus Terrapene; species Terrapene triunguis. The sequence continues at coordinate 6,347,252 of NW_020665140.1, forward strand.
AACTAGTCCGTTTCACTGTTGTATATAGCCCAGCTGTCTGTCTGGATCTCATGCCTGCTGGGGTTCACCATCCCGCAGGAAAATGGCTACATCCGTAAATAGAAACCAGTATTAGTGCAACAACAAAAGAAATCATCAAAGCATTTCTAGTCAGCTTAGATTTTGTAACTCCTCTTCTTCTTTAATAGTATCAAAAAGGGAGGCAAAAATTAGCCACCGTCCCTTTAAGTTAGATTTCTCTAGCCTATAGGTCCCCTTCTCACAGACTCTATTCCATTACCAAAATAGGAGTGTCCCCACTAAATCCCTTAAACTTCATTCTTATTAGACTTGGACTCCTGCACACAGGAGTCTGTGTTTGTTTGTTTCTTTGTTTCCTTCCAAAGAAACCCACTCAAAAGGGTGAAAAGGGGAAGATGATTATGCCGGGACCCTAATAAAGTCAATAGTTTTTATCTAAAATTGGGCTTTAGCGCAGAAGCTTTAACATTCACAGTATATAACAGAATCTCAGATACCTGTACGTGTGCATCAGATCTCGATACCATTTTACTAATCTGTGCCTTCATTTGCCTTATCATGTAGACGTTACTGCTCCATAAGTTATGATCCTCTCATTCAAATTTATCTTAAACTAAATCAACATGAAGCCAGTAATCAGGGCTTACATTTACATGCCCAAGGCACTCAGATCACTGAGAAGTCAAGGAGAGTCAACTATCTGTAATAACAACAAAATTCCTATTTTCCTGGGAGAAAGGGTTATTCCTCCAACAATCAGGAGGCATCTGCAGTGCAGAAGTGACCTCCTGCACTTCACCCATTATTGCCTGATAGCCTGACAGACCCCTGAGTAACACTCTGCTCAGCCTCTGGAATGGAAACCGAAACTGGTACTTGGTATGACAGAGAAAGGAAACTGCTCTAGTGAGGGGAGAAGAGATAAGCCAGAATTAAGAGTGGCAGCAGGGATCTGGGAATTGGACTTCTGAACAGCAAGAGTAGGCAAATCACAAACCACTTGGAGTTTCCTGTGAAAAATCAACCTAAGTCCTAAATTACCTTGGTCTCCTGTGATAAGTTTAATTTAAAGAGGAAGACTATAACCATATTAATGCCCTGTAAAAATAATGTATTACGGAATCACAGCAGGGGCACCTTCAATTTCTATCACACATTTAACTCTAAAGGGGTTAGATTTGGGCACATGACCACAAAAAAGAAAATGTTCATATATTGGTCCAGATTCTAAGCCGCTGGGAAGCTATGAAATCTCTGGAGCTATGTCAGTTTACACCAGATCAGAACCTGGTCCTTGGGTTTGAAAAACAAAGACTCACCGGGTTTTCTGTGTTCACCCTCTTTGTCAAACATGAGAACGCTCCCGTTTTTCTCCACGACAGCTAGGGAGCTTTCTTGGCAGTTTATCTGGCAGATTTCTTGCGGGTGCTTCTTGAAGAAGTTGGGGTGGCAGTTTGGTTTTGGGAACAACAGCAACGGTGAGGATGCTACTCCCGCTGGTTGAGGAGGTGGTGACAATAAACTCATTTGGCAGCTGGTTTGTTGCCTGCCTGTCTGGCAGTCCCTTGGCATTTTGTTAGATAGGCTCTTATTCTCCAGCTGTATTCAGCACGCCAGAGAAAGCCAGCCACGACACACTGTATTGTGGAAACAGCTCCAAGACAGCAAAAACAGCTGATAAACACAAAGTTGGACCCACGTTGGAAAGGATACGTCTGTCTCTCAGCTTTTGCTTGTGGCAGTAATCGGAGAGAGAAAAGGGTTTTTACTCTTTGAAGATTTGCAAAAACAGAACCAGGCAGCCTAGGGATTTTTTTTAGCTCATAAAAGTTCCTCGTATGACTGAAGCTCTTGTCCGATGCCACCGTGAGGGTGAATGTTGGTGAAGAGAAGGGGAGAGGCTACAGGTTTAAATCTCCACGAACTGCTCCGCCCCTCCGCCGTCTGTAAAAGGGAGAGAGACAGGAGGTGTGTCCTTTGCAGGAAATCGAAAGTATGCGGCTTTCCCCAGCCCTCTCCTTAGCGCGGGGAGGAGGGGAAGTGCCACACACAGAGGCAGCAAAGGGCATGGATGTAAAGGCATCCGTCAATGAAAAGAGTAAAACGTAGAGCTACTTCCATTGTTGTGCAATAAAAACTTGAGCCAGAGTTTCTTTAGCTGGGTGACTGAGCGGATACAATTCATTATCTCCAGCAGAGACAACCCATCTATTATGGCAACGACTCAGTGACCTGTAGTGTGTCAGAAAATGCAGCCCTTTCGGACCACCCCGTGGTAAATTTGGACATTACATCGGTAGGATTTATCGCTCCCCCTTCCTTTCAGTAAAAGCAACCAGAAGAAAAGCATCATTTCTATGTGTCTGGTGCAATTTCTGGGCATTTCTCTCATGTCTCACCAACAGCACCCCCTGGAGCAGGGATGAGAAGTCGAACATTCTTATTTTTTTCCATCTTTCAGAAGTTTTAACAGATCCATCCAGCCATATTCAAATACAATGACAAAGAAAACACAGCAGGAGTATGGATTTAACAATAGCAGAGTATGAAATATTCATAAATACTCCTGGCCTAAGTGTTATAAGAAAAATAATTCCCTAACCACCCTACCCACCGCCGCAAAAAGGAGAAGCTTCAGAAGCCCAATCTACCTGGAAACAGTTTGTAACGCTCCCATGAAAGACCAAGTGTCTTGATAGTTGGTTCATGTCAGGGCTGTAGCAACAAAGAACGTGGCCCCCTCCGAACATATGTCCTGGCGGGGCCCCTTACAATGTAGAAACTGGAATGCGGTATTTATTTTGCCACTTTTAGGGGCCCCCTTCCTTGCAGGGCCCCCTCCGGTCGGAGGGTACGGAGCGCGCTCGCTACGTGTGTCTGGTTCGTGTGTCTCCATAGCTTGTCAGTTTTTCCAAGAGGACGTGTTGGTTAGCTGTCAGCCAATCAGAGAATGTTGGGGGAATACCAGATTTCCATTTTTGTAAACTGACTCTTTTGGCCTCTCTAGAGTCCTGCAGCAATCCTGTTTCCTGCCATCAGGGGAACAGGTAGATTTTCTAGAATGTCCCAAACACAGAGGCTTGAAGTAGGGTAAACCCCTACCCCAGTCACCTTAGATGGAGCACCACACACTTTCCTCCAACATGTGGATATACTTTGACATTCAAGGAATGTATGAGACAGGTTTGCACAGGTGATGTCACATCTCCAGCAGTTACTATGCAGGATGAGTACAGCTTTATGCAGTTGCCCCAGAGTCCAATAATAGCTAATTACAATTTTGTTCTGAAAGAAATGCAAAAAAAGAGAACTGGATGCTCTCATATATTGTGCCAGATATGATCCCACCTGTCAGAGGAAATGGAGATGTTTAGCTCCTCCCATATTTCTTTTACAGTACATCCCATAAAGTTGTTGTAGAGGAGACAGTATTTGTATTTTCTTTTAACAAGTTTGTAATGGAGGTTTCAATCATCTAAAGAAATTTAGGGTCTCTAAGCAGATGTGTGTTTAACTTCCATCTTGAGGATCTTGTAGCACTATAACCAATATCTATATGAACAGAAATTGGAGCATGATCAGAGATGATAATATTACTGACTTACACCTCTACAAGCTAGTACCTTAGATATCATAAAAAAAAATCTAATCTGGAATAGGAGGTATGAACCATAGAGAAATGTGTAGTTATCCTTTGTAGGATGCTTCAGTCTCCAAACATCCATTAGTCCACTATCTTTCAGCAGGGATAATGGATAGTTTGCAAAGGTCTGAGATTTTTGCTTAGAATACGGAGATTTGTCTACAATATCATCCATGACACCATTCCAATCTCCTCCTGGTACCACTGGGACATCAGTTCTGTTGGAAATAATGTCAGTTTTTTCTGCGATAAAGGGTGCATTCTCACCAATAGGATTACATACACTCCCCAAAATTAATCTCTTAGCATTGAAAATGCCTTCAATTATGATGTATCTGCCCTCTGGAGCCACTCATGACAGAATACGTTGAAAAATTAGGTTCTTGTGGATTAATATCACTACTTCCCTTCATCTGGAGTTGAAAAAGGAGTGATATTCATCTTCCCACTCAGTTTTTAAATTCTGTCTGCATCTTCATTCCTTAAATGGGTCTCCTGAAGGAAAACTATGAGACATCCATTTGATTTTAAGTGCCTCAAAGTTTTGCTTCTCTTGGAGAGTTCATTAAGCCACTGTGCATTCCAGGAACAAAACTTTAAATAGAACTCATGAAAAATCAGTGATTGTTCAGCTGCTGATTGATGCCCAATAGACTGACAGCCTCCAAGTGCCTCTCCATAAAACAAACACACAACACCCCATACAATCCTCCATCCCTGTAACATCCCAGATTTCCAATATGGGCATGTCCAGATTCTAGGCAGTGTATGCCTGCACCGATCCTCCCTTCCCCCATACACAATACAAATTAAGAATCCGCCAGAAATATACCTATATTTACCAAAATACCTACATGTGCCGAGATCATGCTGTTAGCAAGACATAGTTTTGAATCCCGTAGTGTTTGCCAAGAATCCAATGGGATATTGAAGTATTTCGTTATGAAGATATCAGTCTATTTGAGGTTGTATTTAATATCTGACCCCGTGAGAGCGCATTTGATTCCATTAAATACTGCTGTCTTCTTGGTTAAATTTGCAGAGAAGTCTGGATACAAAGAAAATTTAAAATCCTTATAAAAAAAATCCTTTTTGCCTAGCAGCAGACATCAGCTTAACTTTGTCATTAACTCTTAGCAATTTAAAGACGATGGGTCTGGAGTTATTATTGTTCTCTCTCCTTCTGGCCCCTACCACTTGATGGGCACTTCCAATCTCTAGGGGAGGCAAAATGGGACCCAATCCCATTACCTCAGAGAGTGTGTTCTGGAGAAAGCTAATCATGTTTTTCCTCCCAGCCCTCCAGAGATGCCCAGTAACCACAAATTATTCCTGCATGATCGGTTTTCAAGATCTTCTTGTTTCTCCTCAGGACTGGTTAGTCTTTGCCTTAAGGAAACATTCTCTGTTTTAACTTTCTTCAGTTCTATGGCAGTTTTTCATAGTTCATTTTCTAAATAGGTGAAACGAGCTTTCACTTCTTCTGGATCTTTAGAGAGCTCATGTATATCTTGAGATAAAAGATCAAATATGGTAGTTCGAAAGTCCCTCAGAGCTGCCGAGTTGTGTGAGAGCGACTGCTTCGTTTCCTCTGCCTTCTTTCTTTGGAGACTCAGGCTTGGCTCATGTGGTGTTTCTATTTGTCCCAGCAGGATCCATAAAATCACAACAAAAAGGGTCCCCCTTGTTTAGTTAATACATTTTGGACAGAAAGTTATTGTCTAGATACCTGGGAGCCCTTAATTGACGAGGATTAGTGTGTGGGGATTTAGGAGACCTGGAATCAGGCAGCCATCTTCTCTACAGGTCAAGTGAACCCCCCAAGATGAACATTCTGATGGATGAAAACTTCCAGTCTTACTTCACTGACACACCTGTTCTCTGCCCCTGAGCCAACTTCTGAAGGATGGCAGAGACTTGAGTTAGAAAATACAGCCCCTGGGCCAGAGCAGAACACACAAACGGATGCTGTTTTTGAGTTGTTTCTCTAACACTGTTCAGAACCCAGACCAGGCCAGAGAATGTGTGTGTGTGTGTGTGTGTGTGTGTGTGTGTGTGTGTGTGTGTGT